>NW_027045194.1:300000-447853 GCF_028017835.1 Emys orbicularis
GCAATGAATCTCTCGTTTCCTTTTCACACTAACCTATCCCTACCAACAGACCAGTAGTGCCTCCTAGTGGCGTTTAAACAAAGATTCCTTGAACAAATGTGTCACTTGTGCAGCTCAGGAAGCATTTTCATATTTGTTGTATTTCTCACTAAGTGATCTCTACCAAGCCATGAGCAGAGCATCCTGATGTCTCTTGACGGGCGATCCCATGTGAAATTTGTCCGTAGCCCAGGTCAGGAATTCATCCCTCATGTTTCTTTTTCTCACCAACCGATCTCAACCAACTGACCAGTAGTGCATCCTCGTACCGTTTAAACAAATATTCCTTGAGTAATTGGTCGCTAGCGCAGCTCAGGAAGGATTTGCACATTTGTTCGTTTCTCACTTAGAGATCTCGTCCAAACCATTAGCATAGCATCCTGGAGCTTTTTGAAGCATGATTCCATGAGAAATTTGTCATAGCAGTGATCAGGAATGTGTTTCTCATTTTTAGTCTTTCTCTCAAACCCAGATCTACCAATCGTTTAGCACTGTCTTGTAATGGTTTTCAGACGAAGATTCCTTGAGAAATTTATCACTAGCATAGTTCAGCAATGTATTTCTCCTTTTCAGTATTCTCACAAAGGAATCTCTTCCAAACCACTAGCAGACAATACTAATGTCTTTTGGAGCGTGACTCCTTGGGAGAATTGTCCCTAGCAGAGATCAGGTCTAAAGCTCTCATGATTCCTTTTCACACAGACCAATCTCTACCATCTGACGAGTAGTGCGTGCTAGTGGCGTTCAAGCAGGTTCCTTGAAAAAATTGTCACTAGGGCAGCTCAGAAAGCATTTTCATATTTTTTGTATTTCTGACTAAGTGAGCTCCACCAAACCACGAGCAGAGCATTCTGATGTCTTTTGAAACATGAGTCCATGTGAAATTTTCACTGTCACAGAGCAGGAATATAATTCGCATTATCCATTTTTCTCAGGAACCGATCGCTTTCAAACCACAAACAGAGCATCCTTTTGGCTTTTAGAAGATGATTCCTTGCGAAATTTTTCCCTAACTCAGATTAGCAATGCATTTCGCATTTTCAGTGTTCTCAGAAACGCATCTCTTCCAAACCACAAGCAAACAATACTAGTGTCTTTTGAAGCGTGATTCCATGTGAAATTTGTCCCTAGCCCACTTCGGGAATGAATCTCTCACGATCCTTTTTCTCAAGAACCGATTTCTACCCCTGACCAGTAGTGCATCCTCGTGGCGATTAAGCAAAGATTCCTTGAAAAAAAGGTCACTAGCACAATTCACAAAGGATTCTGCACATTTTCCTCGTCTTTCTCACGAACCGATCTCTTTGGAAACCGGCAGGAGACATTCCTCATAAGGAATGTTTTTAGACAAAGAGTCCTTGAGAAATTACTCCCTAGAACCGAGCAGGACTAAATATCGGATTTTCGTAAAGCTCACCAACCGATCTCGTCCAAATGAGAATTATAGCATCCTAATCGCTCTTGAAGCAGTATTCCTTGAGAAATTGACACTAGCACAGCTCAGGAAGGATTTTCACATTTTTTGTATTTCTCACTAACTGATCTCTAACAAACCACTAGCAGAGCATCCTAGTCACTTTAGAAGCATGAGTCCATGAGAAATTTCTCACTACCACAGATCAGGACTATAATTCGCATTATCCATTGTTCTCAGGAACCGATCTCTTACAAACCACTCGCAGAGCATCCTAATGGCTTTTAAAAGATGATTCCTTGCAAAAAATTTCCTTAGCTCAGCTCAGCAATGTATTTCTCATTTTCAGTATTCTCACAAACCCATCTGTTCCAAACTACAAGCAGACAATACTAATGTCTTTTGAAGCGTGATTCCATGTGAAATTTGTCCCTAGCCCACTTCGGGAATGAATCTCTCACGATCCTTTTTCTCAAGAACCGATTTCTACACCTAACCAGTAGTGCATCCTCGTGGCGATTAAGCAAAGATTCCTTGAAAAAAAGGTCACTAGCACAATTCACAAAGGATTTTGCACATTTTCCTCGTCTTTCTCACGAACCGATCTCTTTGGAAACCGGCAGGAGACATTCCTCATAAGGAATGTTTTTAGACAAAGAGTCCTTGAGAAATTACTCCCTAGAACCGAGCAGGACTAAATATCGGATTTTCGTAAAGCTCACCAACCGATCTCGTCCAAATGAGAATTATAGCATCCTAATCGCTCTTGAAGCAGTATTCCTTGAGAAATTGACACTAGCACAGCTCAGGAAGGATTTTCACATTTTTTGTATTTCTCACTAACCGATCCCTAGCAAATCATTAGCAGAGCATCCTAATGTCTTTTGAAGCATGATTACATGAGCAATGTTTCAGTAGCAGAGATGAGGAATTAATTTCTCTTTGTTCGTCTGTCTGACGACCCGATCGCTTTCAAACCGGCAGGAGACAATCCTAATGGCTTTTAGAAGAAGAGTCCCTGAGAAATGTATTAGTACCACAGATCAGGAATGTATAGCTCATTTTTCACGAACCGATCACTTCCAAACCATTAGCAATGCATCCCAATGGCCTTCAAAGCATGATTCCATGAGAAATTTGTCAGTAGCGTAGCTCAAGAATCGAATTTTTCGAAACCATATGCAGTGCATCCTATGGTGCTTTGAAGAATGATTCCATGTCAAAGAGTAGTCACCAGCACAGATCAGGAACGATTATCTCATTTTTGACTTTCTCACGAGCCGATCTCTTTCAAAGCGGCAGGAGACATTCCTTATGGCTTTCAGACGAAGAGTCCTTGAGAAATTGCTCCCTAGAAAAGAGCAGGAATGAATAGCTGATTTTCCTATTGCTCACGAACCGATCTCTGTCAAATGAGCATTATCGCATCCTACGCGCTCTTGAAGCGTGGCTCCTTGTGAACTAGCTCAGGAATGAATCACTCATGTTTCCTTTTCTCACGAGCCGATCTTCACAAAGGGAACGGTAATGCATCCTAGTGGCGTTTAAACAAAGAGTCCTTGAAAAATCTGTCACTATCGCAGCTCAGGAAGTATTTTCATATTTTTTGTATTTCTCACTAACTGATCTCTACCAAACCACTAGCAGAGCATCCTAGTCACTTTAGAAGCATGAGTCCATGAGAAATTTCTCACTACCACAGATCAGGACTATAATTCGCATTATCCATAGTTCTCAGGAACCGATCTCTTATAAACCACTCGCAGAGCATCCTAATGGCTTTTAAAAGATGATTCCTTGCAAAAAATTTCCTTAGCTCAGCTCAGCAATGTATTTCTCATCTTCAGTATTCTCACAAACCCATCTCTTCCAAACTACAGGCAGACAATACTAATGTCTTTTGAAGCGTGATTCCTTGTGACATTTGTCCCCAGCAGAGATGAGCAATGAATCTCTCGTTTCCTTTTCACACTAACCTATCCCTACCAACAGACCAGTAGTGCCTCCTAGTGGCGTTTAAACAAAGATTCCTTGAACAAATGTGTCACTTGTGCAGCTCAGGAAGCATTTTCATATTTGTTGTATTTCTCACTAAGTGATCTCTACCAAGCCATGAGCAGAGCATCCTGATGTCTCTTGACGGGCGATTCCATGTGAAATTTGTCCGTAGCCCAGGTCAGGAATTCATCCCTCATGTTTCTTTTTCTCACCAACCGATCTCAACCAACTGACCAGTAGTGCATCCTCGTACCGTTTAAACAAATATTCCTTGAGTAATTGGTCGCTAGCGCAGCTCAGGAAGGATTTGCACATTTGTTCGTTTCTCACTTAGAGATCTCGTCCAAACCATTAGCATAGCATCCTGGAGCTTTTTGAAGCATGATTCCATGAGAAATTTGTCATAGCAGTGATCAGGAATGTGTTTCTCATTTTTAGTCTTTCTCTCAAACCCAGATCTACCAATCGTTTAGCACTGTCTTGTAATGGTTTTCAGACGAAGATTCCTTGAGAAATTTATCACTAGCATAGTTCAGCAATGTATTTCTCCTTTTCAGTATTCTCACAAAGGAATCTCTTCCAAACCACTAGCAGACAATACTAATGTCTTTTGGAGCGTGACTCCTTGGGAGAATTGTCCCTAGCAGAGATCAGGTCTAAAGCTCTCATGATTCCTTTTCACACAGACCAATCTCTACCATCTGACCAGTAGTGCGTGATAGTGGCGTTCAAGCAGATTCCTTGAAAAAATTGTCACTAGGGCAGCTCAGAAAGCATTTTCATATTTTTTGTATTTCTGACTAAGTGAGCTCCACCAAACCACGAGCAGAGCATTCTGATGTCTTTTGAAACATGAGTCCATGTGAAATTTTCACTGTCACAGAGCAGGAATATAATTCGCATTATCCATTTTTCTCAGGAACCGATCGCTTTCAAACCACAAATAGAGCATCATTTTGGCTTTTAGAAGATGATTCCTTGCGAAATTTTTCCCTAACTCAGATTAGCAATGCATTTCGCATTTTCAGTGTTCTCAGAAACGCATCTCTTCCAAACCACAAGCAAACAATACTAGTGTCTTTTGAAGCGTGATTCCATGTGAAATTTGTCCCTAGCCCACTTCGGGAATGAATCTCTCACGATCCTTTTTCTCAAGAACCGATTTCTACCCCTGACCAGTAGTGCATCCTCGTGGCGATTAAGCAAAGATTCCTTGAAAAAAAGGTCACTAGCACAATTCACAAAGGATTTTGCACATTTTCCTCGTCTTTCTCACGAACCGATCTCTTTGGAAACCGGCAGGAGACATTCCTCATAAGGAATGTTTTTAGACAAAGAGTCCTTGAGAAATTACTCCCTAGAACCGAGCAGGACTAAATATCGGATTTTCGTAAAGATCACCAACCGATCTCGTCCAAATGAGAATTATAGCATCCTAATCGCTCTTGAAGCAGTATTCCTTGAGAAATTGACACTAGCACAGCTCAGGAAGGATTTTCACATTTTTTGTATTTCTCACTAACTGATCTCTAACAAACCACTAGCAGAGCATCCTAGTCACTTTAGAAGCATGAGTCCATGAGAAATTTCTCACTACCACAGATCAGGACTATAATTCGCATTATCCATTGTTCTCAGGAACCGATCTCTTACAAACCACTCGCAGAGCATCCTAATGGCTTTTAAAAGATGATTCCTTGCAAAAAATTTCCTTAGCTCAGCTCAGCAATGTATTTCTCATTTTCAGTATTCTCACAAACCCATCTCTTCCAAACTACAAGCAGACAATACTAATGTCTTTTGAAGCGTGATTCCATGTGAAATTTGTCCCTAGCCCACTTCGGGAATGAATCTCTCACGATCCTTTTTCTCAAGAACCGATTTCTACCCCTAAACAGTAGTGCATCCTCGTGGCGATTAAGCAAAGATTCCTTGAAAAAAAGGTCACTAGCACAATTCACAAAGGATTTTGCACATTTTCCTCGTCTTTCTCACGAACCGATCTCTTTGGAAACCGGCAGGAGACATTCCTCATAAGGAATGTTTTTAGACAAAGAGTCCTTGAGAAATTACTCCCTAGAACCGAGCAGGACTAAATATCGGATTTTCGTAAAGCTCACCAACCGATCTCGTCCAAATGAGAATTATAGCATTCTAATCGCTCTTGAAGCAGTATTCCTTGAGAAATTGACACTAGCACAGCTCAGGAAGGATTTTCACATTTTTTGTATTTCTCACTAACCGATCCCTAGCAAATCATTAGCAGAGCATCCTAATGTCTTTTGAAGCATGATTACATGAGCAATGTTTCAGTAGCTGAGATGAGGAATTAATTTCTCTTTGTTCGTCTGTCTGACGACCCGATCGCTTTCAAACCGGCAGGAGACAATCCTAATGGCTTTTAGAAGAAGAGTCCCTGAGAAATGTATTAGTACCACAGATCAGGAATGTATAGCTCATTTTTCACGAACCGATCACTTCCAAACCATTAGCAATGCATCCCAATGGCCTTCAAAGCATGATTCCATGAGAAATTTGTCAGTAGCGTAGCTCAAGAATCGAATTTTTCGAAACCATATGCAGTGCATCCTATGGTGCTTTGAAGAATGATTCCATGTCAAAGAGTAGTCACCAGCACAGATCAGGAACGATTATCTCATTTTTGACTTTCTCACGAGCCGATCTCTTTCAAAGCGGCAGGAGACATTCCTTATGGCTTTTAGACGAAGAGTCCTTGAGAAATTGCTCCCTAGAAAAGAGCAGGAATGAATAGCTGATTTTCCTATTGCTCACGAACCGATCTCTGTCAAATGAGCATTATCGCATCCTACGCGCTCTTGAAGCGTGGCTCCTTGTGAACTAGCTCAGGAATGAATCTCTCATGTTTCCTTTTCTCACGAGCCGTTCTTCACAAAGGGAACGGTAATGCATCCTAGTGGCGTTTAAACAAAGAGTCCTTGAAAAATCTGTCACTAGCGCAGCTCAGGAAGTAGTTTCATATTTTTTGTATTTCTCACTAACTGATCTCTACCAAACCACTAGCAGAGCATCCTGGTCACTTTAGAAGCATGAGTCCATGAGAAATTTCTCACTACCACAGATCAGGATTATAATTAGCATTATCCATAGTTCTCAGGAACCGATCTCTTATAAACCACTCGCAGACCATCCTAATGGCTTTTAAAAGATGATTCCTTGCAAAAAATTTCCTTAGCTCAGCTCAGCAATGTATTTCTCATCTTCAGTATTCTCACAAACCCATCTCTTCCAAACTACAGGCAGACAATACTAATGTCTTTTGAAGCGTGATTCCTTGTGACATTTGTCCCCAGCAGAGATGAGCGATGAATCTCTCGTTTCCTTTTCACACTAACCTATCCCTACCAACAGACCAGTAGTGCCTCCTAGTGGCGTTTAAACAAAGATTCCTTGAACAAATGTGTCACTTGTGCAGCTCAGGAAGCATTTTCATATTTGTTGTATTTCTCACTAAGTGATCTCTACCAAGCCATGAGCAGAGCATCCTGATGTCTCTTGACGGGCGATTCCATGTGAAATTTGTCCGTATCCCAGATCAGGAATATGTTTCTCATTTTTCGTCTTTCTCACAAACCCAGATCTACCAATCGTTTAGCACTGTCTTTTAATGGTTTTCAGACGAAGATTCCTTGAGAAATTTATCACTAGCATAGTTCAGCAATGTATTTCTCCTTTTCAGTATTCTCACAAAGGCATCTCTTCCAAACCACTAGCAGACAATTCTAATGTCTTTTGCAGCGTGACTCCTTGGGAGAATTGTCCCTAGCAGAGATCAAGACTAAAGCTCTCATGATTCCTTTTCACACAGACCAATCTCTACCATCTGACCAGTAGTGCGTGCTAGTGGCGTTCAAGCAGATTCCTTGAACAAATTGTCACTAGCGCAGCTCAGAAAGCATTTTCATATTTTTTGTATTTCTGACTAAGTGAGCTCCACCAAACCACGAGCAGAGCATTCTGATGTCTTTTGAACCATGAGTCCATGTGAAATTTTCACTGTCACAGAGCAGGAATATAATTCGCATTATCCATTTTTCTCAGGAAGCGATCGCTTTCAAACCACTAACAGAGTATCCTTTTGGCTTTTAGAAGATGATTCCTTGCGAAATTTTCCCCTAACTCAGATTAGCAATGCATTTCGCATTTTCAGTATTCTCAGAAACGCATCTCTTCCAAACCACAAGCAAACAATACTAGTGTCTTTTGAAGCGTGATTCCATGTGAAATTTGTCCCTAGCCCACTTCGGGAATGAATCTCTCACGATCCTTTTTCTCAAGAACCGATTTCTACCCCGACCAGTAGTGCATCCTCGTGGCGATTAAGCAAAGATTCCTTGAAAAAAAGGTCACTAGCACAATTCACAAAGGATTTTGCACATTTTCCTCGTCTTTCTCACGAACCGATCTCTTTGGAAACCGGCAGGAGACATTCCTCATAAGGAATGTTTTTAGACAAAGAGTCCTTGAGAAATTACTCCCTAGAACCGAGCAGGACTAAATATCGGATTTTCGTAAAGCTCACCAACCGATCTCGTCCAAATGAGAATTATAGCATCCTAATCGCTCTTGAAGCAGTATTCCTTGAGAAATTGACACTAGCACAGCTCAGGAAGGATTTTCACATTTTTTGTATTTCTCACTAACCGATCCCTAGCAAATCATTAGCAGAGCATCCTAATGTCTTTTGAAGCATGATTACATGAGCAATGTTTCAGTAGCAGAGATGAGGAATTAATTTCTCTTTGTTCGTCTGTCTGACGACCCGATCGCTTTCAAACCGGCAGGAGACAATCCTAATGGCTTTTAGAAGAAGAGTCCCTGAGAAATGTATTAGTACCACAGATCAGGAATGTATAGCTCATTTTTCACGAACCGATCACTTCCAAACCATTAGCAATGCATCCCAATGGCCTTCAAAGCATGATTCCATGAGAAATTTGTCAGTAGCGTAGCTCAAGAATCGAATTTTTCGAAACCATATGCAGTGCATCCTATGGTGCTTTGAAGAATGATTCCATGTCAAAGAGTAGTCACCAGCACAGATCAGGAACGATTATCTCATTTTTGACTTTCTCACGAGCCGATCTCTTTCAAAGCGGCAGGAGACATTCCTTATGGCTTTCAGACGAAGAGTCCTTGAGAAATTGCTCCCTAGAAAAGAGCAGGAATGAATAGCTGATTTTCCTATTGCTCACGAACCGATCTCTGTCAAATGAGCATTATCGCATCCTACGCGCTCTTGAAGCGTGGCTCCTTGTGAACTAGCTCAGGAATGAATCACTCATGTTTCCTTTTCTCACGAGCCGATCTTCACAAAGGGAACGGTAATGCATCCTAGTGGCGTTTAAACAAAGAGTCCTTGAAAAATCTGTCACTAGCGCAGCTCAGGAAGTAGTTTCATATTTTTTGTATTTCTCACTAACTGATCTCTACCAAACCACTAGCAGAGCATCCTAGTCACTTTAGAAGCATGAGTCCATGAGAAATTTCTCACTACCACAGATCAGGACTATAATTCGCATTATCCATAGTTCTCAGGAACCGATTCTTATAAACCACTCGCAGAGCATCCTAATGGCTTTTAAAAGATGATTCCTTGCAAAAAATTTCCTTAGCTCAGCTCAGCAATGTATTTCTCATCTTCAGTATTCTCACAAACCCATCTCTTCCAAACTACAGGCAGACAATACTAATGTCTTTTGAAGCGTGATTCCTTGTGACATTTGTCCCCAGCAGAGATGAGCAATGAATCTCTCGTTTCCTTTTCACACTAACCTATCCCTACCAACAGACCAGTAGTGCCTCCTAGTGGCGTTTAAACAAAGATTCCTTGAACAAATGTGTCACTTGTGCAGCTCAGGAAGCATTTTCATATTTGTTGTATTTCTCACTAAGTGATCTCTACCAAGCCATGAGCAGAGCATCCTGATGTCTCTTGACGGGCGATTCCATGTGAAATTTGTCCGTATCCCAGATCAGGAATATGTTTCTCATTTTTCGTCTTTCTCACAAACCCAGATCTACCAATCGTTTAGCACTGTCTTGTAATGGTTTTCAGACGAAGATTCCTTGAGAAATTTATCACTAGCATAGTTCAGCAATGTATTTCTCCTTTTCAGTATTCTCACAAAGGCATCTCTTCCAAACCACTAGCAGACAATTCTAATGTCTTTTGGAGCGTGACTCCTTGGGAGAATTGTCCCTAGCAGAGATCAAGACTAAAGCTCTCATGATTCCTTTTCACACAGACCAATCTCTACCATCTGACCAGTAGTGCGTGCTAGTGGCGTTCAAGCAGATTCCTTGAACAAATTGTCACTAGCGCAGCTCAGAAAGCATTTTCATATTTTTTGTATTTCTGACTAAGTGAGCTCCACCAAACCACGAGCAGAGCATTCTGATGTCTTTTGAACCATGAGTCCATGTGAAATTTTCACTGTCACAGAGCAGGAATATAATTCGCATTATCCATTTTTCTCAGGAAGCGATCGCTTTCAAACCACTAACAGAGTATCCTTTTGGCTTTTAGAAGATGATTCCTTGCGAAATTTTCCCCTAACTCAGATTAGCAATGCATTTCGCATTTTCAGTATTCTCAGAAACGCATCTCTTCCAAACCACAAGCAAACAATACTAGTGTCTTTTGAAGCGTGATTCCATGTGAAATTTGTCCCTAGCCCACTTCGGGAATGAATCTCTCACGATCCTTTTTCTCAAGAACCGATTTCTACCCCGACCAGTAGTGCATCCTCGTGGCGATTAAGCAAAGATTCCTTGAAAAAAAGGTCACTAGCACAATTCACAAAGGATTTTGCACATTTTCCTCGTCTTTCTCACGAACCGATCTCTTTGGAAACCGGCAGGAGACATTCCTCATAAGGAATGTTTTTAGACAAAGAGTCCTTGAGAAATTACTCCCTAGAACCGAGCAGGACTAAATATCGGATTTTCGTAAAGCTCACCAACCGATCTCGTCCAAATGAGAATTATAGCATCCTAATCGCTCTTGAAGCAGTATTCCTTGAGAAATTGACACTAGCACAGCTCAGGAAGGATTTTCACATTTTTTGTATTTCTCACTAACCGATCCCTAGCAAATCATTAGCAGAGCATCCTAATGTCTTTTGAAGCATGATTACATGAGCAATGTTTCAGTAGCAGAGATGAGGAATTAATTTCTCTTTGTTCGTCTGTCTGACGACCCGATCGCTTTCAAACCGGCAGGAGACAATCCTAATGGCTTTTAGAAGAAGAGTCCCTGAGAAATGTATTAGTACCACAGATCAGGAATGTATAGCTCATTTTTCACGAACCGATCACTTCCAAACCATTAGCAATGCATCCCAATGGCCTTCAAAGCATGATTCCATGAGAAATTTGTCAGTAGCGTAGCTCAAGAATCGAATTTTTCGAAACCATATGCAGTGCATCCTATGGTGCTTTGAAGAATGATTCCATGTCAAAGAGTAGTCACCAGCACAGATCAGGAACGATTATCTCATTTTTGACTTTCTCACGAGCCGATCTCTTTCAAAGCGGCAGGAGACATTCCTTATGGCTTTCAGACGAAGAGTCCTTGAGAAATTGCTCCCTAGAAAAGAGCAGGAATGAATAGCTGATTTTCCTATTGCTCACGAACCGATCTCTGTCAAATGAGCATTATCGCATCCTACGCGCTCTTGAAGCGTGGCTCCTTGTGAACTAGCTCAGGAATGAATCACTCATGTTTCCTTTTCTCACGAGCCGATCTTCACAAAGGGAACGGTAATGCATCCTAGTGGCGTTTAAACAAAGAGTCCTTGAAAAATCTGTCACTAGCGCAGCTCAGGAAGTAGTTTCATATTTTTTGTATTTCTCACTAACTGATCTCTACCAAACCACTAGCAGAGCATCCTAGTCACTTTAGAAGCATGAGTCCATGAGAAATTTCTCACTACCACAGATCAGGACTATAATTCGCATTATCCATAGTTCTCAGGAACCGATTCTTATAAACCACTCGCAGAGCATCCTAATGGCTTTTAAAAGATGATTCCTTGCAAAAAATTTCCTTAGCTCAGCTCAGCAATGTATTTCTCATCTTCAGTATTCTCACAAACCCATCTCTTCCAAACTACAGGCAGACAATACTAATGTCTTTTGAAGCGTGATTCCTTGTGACATTTGTCCCCAGCAGAGATGAGCAATGAATCTCTCGTTTCCTTTTCACACTAACCTATCCCTACCAACAGACCAGTAGTGCCTCCTAGTGGCGTTTAAACAAAGATTCCTTGAACAAATGTGTCACTTGTGCAGCTCAGGAAGCATTTTCATATTTGTTGTATTTCTCACTAAGTGATCTCTACCAAGCCATGAGCAGAGCATCCTGATGTCTCTTGACGGGCGATTCCATGTGAAATTTGTCCGTATCCCAGATCAGGAATATGTTTCTCATTTTTCGTCTTTCTCACAAACCCAGATCTACCAATCGTTTAGCACTGTCTTGTAATGGTTTTCAGACGAAGATTCCTTGAGAAATTTATCACTAGCATAGTTCAGCAATGTATTTCTCCTTTTCAGTATTCTCACAAAGGCATCTCTTCCAAACCACTAGCAGACAATTCTAATGTCTTTTGGAGCGTGACTCCTTGGGAGAATTGTCCCTAGCAGAGATCAAGACTAAAGCTCTCATGATTCCTTTTCACACAGACCAATCTCTACCATCTGACCAGTAGTGCGTGCTAGTGGCGTTCAAGCAGATTCCTTGAACAAATTGTCACTAGCGCAGCTCAGAAAGCATTTTCATATTTTTTGTATTTCTGACTAAGTGAGCTCCACCAAACCACGAGCAGAGCATTCTGATGTCTTTTGAACCATGAGTCCATGTGAAATTTTCACTGTCACAGAGCAGGAATATAATTCGCATTATCCATTTTTCTCAGGAAGCGATCGCTTTCAAACCACTAACAGAGTATCCTTTTGGCTTTTAGAAGATGATTCCTTGCGAAATTTTCCCCTAACTCAGATTAGCAATGCATTTCGCATTTTCAGTATTCTCAGAAACGCATCTCTTCCAAACCACAAGCAAACAATACTAGTGTCTTTTGAAGCGTGATTCCATGTGAAATTTGTCCCTAGCCCACTTCGGGAATGAATCTCTCACGATCCTTTTTCTCAAGAACCGATTTCTACCCCGACCAGTAGTGCATCCTCGTGGCGATTAAGCAAAGATTCCTTGAAAAAAAGGTCACTAGCACAATTCACAAAGGATTTTGCACATTTTCCTCGTCTTTCTCACGAACCGATCTCTTTGGAAACCGGCAGGAGACATTCCTCATAAGGAATGTTTTTAGACAAAGAGTCCTTGAGAAATTACTCCCTAGAACCGAGCAGGACTAAATATCGGATTTTCGTAAAGCTCACCAACCGATCTCGTCCAAATGAGAATTATAGCATCCTAATCGCTCTTGAAGCAGTATTCCTTGAGAAATTGACACTAGCACAGCTCAGGAAGGATTTTCACATTTTTTGTATTTCTCACTAACCGATCCCTAGCAAATCATTAGCAGAGCATCCTAATGTCTTTTGAAGCATGATTACATGAGCAATGTTTCAGTAGCAGAGATGAGGAATTAATTTCTCTTTGTTCGTCTGTCTGACGACCCGATCGCTTTCAAACCGGCAGGAGACAATCCTAATGGCTTTTAGAAGAAGAGTCCCTGAGAAATGTATTAGTACCACAGATCAGGAATGTATAGCTCATTTTTCACGAACCGATCACTTCCAAACCATTAGCAATGCATCCCAATGGCCTTCAAAGCATGATTCCATGAGAAATTTGTCAGTAGCGTAGCTCAAGAATCGAATTTTTCGAAACCATATGCAGTGCATCCTATGGTGCTTTGAAGAATGATTCCATGTCAAAGAGTAGTCACCAGCACAGATCAGGAACGATTATCTCATTTTTGACTTTCTCACGAGCCGATCTCTTTCAAAGCGGCAGGAGACATTCCTTATGGCTTTCAGACGAAGAGTCCTTGAGAAATTGCTCCCTAGAAAAGAGCAGGAATGAATAGCTGATTTTCCTATTGCTCACGAACCGATCTCTGTCAAATGAGCATTATCGCATCCTACGCGCTCTTGAAGCGTGGCTCCTTGTGAACTAGCTCAGGAATGAATCTCTCATGTTTCCTTTTCTCACGAGCCGATCTTCACAAAGGGAACGGTAATGCATCCTAGTGGCGTTTAAACAAAGAGTCCTTGAAAAATCTGTCACTAGCGCAGCTCAGGAAGTAGTTTCATATTTTTTGTATTTCTCACTAACTGATCTCTACCAAACCACTAGCAGAGCATCCTAGTCACTTTAGAAGCATGAGTCCATGAGAAATTTCTCACTACCACAGATCAGGACTATAATTCGCATTATCCATAGTTCTCAGGAACCGATCTCTTATAAACCACTCGCAGAGCATCCTAATGGCTTTTAAAAGATGATTCCTTGCAAAAAATTTCCTTAGCTCAGCTCAGCAATGTATTTCTCATCTTCAGTATTCTCACAAACCCATCTCTTCCAAACTACAGGCAGACAATACTAATGTCTTTTGAAGCGTGATTCCTTGTGACATTTGTCCCCAGCAGAGATGAGCAATGAATCTCTCGTTTCCTTTTCACACTAACCTATCCCTACCAACAGACCAGTAGTGCCTCCTAGTGGCGTTTAAACAAAGATTCCTTGAACAAATGTGTCACTTGTGCAGCTCAGGAAGCATTTTCATATTTGTTGTATTTCTCACTAAGTGATCTCTACCAAGCCATGAGCAGAGCATCCTGATGTCTCTTGACGGGAGATTCCATGTGAAATTGTCCGTAGCCAAATCAGGAATTCATCGCTCATGTTTCTTTTTCTCACGAACCGCTCTCAACCAACTGACCAGTAGTGCATCCTCGTACCGTTTAAACAAATATTCCTTGAGTAATTGGTCGCTAGCGCAGCTCAGGAAGGATTTGCACATTTGTTCGTTTCTCACTTAGAGATCTCGTCCAAACCATTAGCATAGCATCCTGGAGCTTTTTGAAGCATGATTCCATGAGAAATTTGTCATAGCAGTGATCAGGAATGTGTTTCTCATTTTTAGTCTTTCTCTCAAACCCAGATCTACCAATCGTTTAGCACTGTCTTGTAATGGTTTTCGGACGAAGATTCCTTGAGAAATTTATCACTAGCATAGTTCAGCAATGTATTTCTCCTTTTCAGTATTCTCACAAAGGCATCTCTTCCAAACCACTAGCAGACAATTCTAATGTCTTTTGGAGCGTGACTCCTTGGGAGAATTGTCCCTAGCAGAGATCAAGACTAAAGCTCTCATGATTCCTTTTCACACAGACCAATCTCTACCATCTGACCAGTAGTGCGTGCTAGTGGCGTTCAAGCAGATTCCTTGAACAAATTGTCACTAGCGCAGCTCAGAAAGCATTTTCATATTTTTTGTATTTCTGACTAAGTGAGCTCCACCAAACCACGAGCAGAGCATTCTGATGTCTTTTGAACCATGAGTCCATGTGAAATTTTCACTGTCACAGAGCAGGAATATAATTCGCATTATCCATTTTTCTCAGGAAGCGATCGCTTTCAAACCACTAACAGAGTATCCTTTTGGCTTTTAGAAGATGATTCCTTGCGAAATTTTCCCCTAACTCAGATTAGCAATGCATTTCGCATTTTCAGTATTCTCAGAAACGCATCTCTTCCAAACCACAAGCAAACAATACTAGTGTCTTTTGAAGCGTGATTCCATGTGAAATTTGTCCCTAGCCCACTTCGGGAATGAATCTCTCACGATCCTTTTTCTCAAGAACCGATTTCTACCCCGACCAGTAGTGCATCCTCGTGGCGATTAAGCAAAGATTCCTTGAAAAAAAGGTCACTAGCACAATTCACAAAGGATTTTGCACATTTTCCTCGTCTTTCTCACGAACCGATCTCTTTGGAAACCGGCAGGAGACATTCCTCATAAGGAATGTTTTTAGACAAAGAGTCCTTGAGAAATTACTCCCTAGAACCGAGCAGGACTAAATATCGGATTTTCGTAAAGCTCACCAACCGATCTCGTCCAAATGGGAATTATAGCATCCTAATCGCTCTTGAAGCAGTATTCCTTGAGAAATTGACACTAGCACAGCTCAGGAAGGATTTTCACATTTTTTGTATTTCTCACTAACCGATCCCTAGCAAATCATTAGCAGAGCATCCTAATGTCTTTTGAAGCATGATTACATGAGTAATGTTTCAGTAGCAGAGATGAGGAATTAATTTCTCTTTGTTCGTCTGTCTGACGACCCGATCGCTTTCAAACCGGCAGGAGACAATCCTAATGGCTTTTAGAAGAAGAGTCCCTGAGAAATGTATTAGTACCACAGATCAGGAATGTATAGCTCATTTTTCACGAACCGATCACTTCCAAACCATTAGCAATGCATCCCAATGGCCTTCAAAGCATGATTCCATGAGAAATTTGTCAGTAGCGTAGCTCAAGAATCGAATTTTTCGAAACCATATGCAGTGCATCCTATGGTGCTTTGAAGAATGATTCCATGTCAAAGAGTAGTCACCAGCACAGATCAGGAACGATTATCTCATTTTTGACTTTCTCACGAGCCGATCTCTTTCAAAGCGGCAGGAGACATTCCTTATGGCTTTCAGACGAAGAGTCCTTGAGAAATTGCTCCCTAGAAAAGAGCAGGAATGAATAGCTGATTTTCCTATTGCTCACGAACCGATCTCTGTCAAATGAGCATTATCGCATCCTACGCGCTCTTGAAGCGTGGCTCCTTGTGAACTAGCTCAGGAATGAATCTCTCATGTTTCCTTTTCTCACGAGCCGATCTTCACAAAGGGAACGGTAATGCATCCTAGTGGCGTTTAAACAAAGATTCCTTAAAAATCTGTCACTAGCGCAGCTCAGGAAGTATTTAAATATTTTTTGTATTTCTCACTAACTGATCTCTACCAAACCACTAGAAGAGCATCCTGGTCACTTTAGAAGCATGAGTCCATGAGAAATTTCTCACTACCACAGATCAGGACTATAATTCGCATTATCCATTGTTCTCAGGAACCGATCTCTTATAAACCACTCGCAGAGCATCCTAATGGCTTTTAAAAGATGATTCCTTGCAAAAAATTTCCTTAGCTCAGCTCAGCAATGTATTTCTCATCTTCAGTATTCTCACAAACCCATCTCTTCCAAACTACAAGCAGACAATACTAATGTCTTTTGAAGCGTGATTCCTTGTGACATTTGTCCCCAGCAGAGATGAGCAATGAATCTCTCATGTTTCCTTTTCACACTAACCTATCCCTACCAACAGACCAGTAGTGCCTCCTAGTGGCGTTTAAACAAAGATTCCTTGAACAAATGTGTCACTTGTGCAGCTCAGGAAGCATTTTCATATTTGTTGTATTTCTCACTAAGTGATCTCTACCAAGCCATGAGCAGAGCATCCTGATGTCTCTTGAAGGGCGATTCCATGTGAAATTTGTCCGTAGCCCAGGTCAGGAATTCATCCCTCATGTTTCTTTTTCTCACCAACCGATCTCAACCAACTGACCAGTAGTGCATCCTCGTACCGTTTAAACAAATATTCCTTGAGTAATTGGTCGCTAGCGCAGCTCAGGAAGGATTTGCACATTTGTTCGTTTCTCACTTAGAGATCTCGTCCAAACCATTAGCATAGCGTCCTGGAGCTTTTTGAAGCATGATTCCATGAGAAATTTGTCATAGCAGTGATCAGGAATGTGTTTCTCATTTTTAGTCTTTCTCTCAAACCCAGATCTACCAATCGTTTAGCACTGTCTTGTAATGGTTTTCAGACGAAGATTCCTTGAGAAATTTATCACTAGCATAGTTCAGCAATGTATTTCTCCTTTTCAGTATTCTCACAAAGGAATCTCTTCCAAACCACTAGCAGACAATACTAATGTCTTTTGGAGCGTGACTCCTTGGGAGAATTGTCCCTAGCAGAGATCAGGTCTAAAGCTCTCATGATTCCTTTTCACACAGACCAATCTCTACCATCTGACCAGTAGTGCGTGCTAGTGGCGTTCAAGCAGATTCCTTGAAAAAATTGTCACTAGGGCAGCTCAGAAAGCATTTTCATATTTTTTGTATTTCTGACTAAGTGAGCTCCACCAAACCACGAGCAGAGCATTCTGATGTCTTTTGAAACATGAGTCCATGTGAAATTTTCACTGTCACAGAGCAGGAATATAATTCGCATTATCCATTTTTCTCAGGAACCGATCGCTTTCAAACCACAAACAGAGCATCCTTTTGGCTTTTAGAAGATGATTCCTTGCGAAATTTTCCCCTAACTCAGATTAGCAATGCATTTCGCATTTTCAGTATTCTCAGAAACGCATCTCTTCCAAACCACAAGCAGACAATACTAGTGTCTTTTGAAGCGTGATTCCATGTGAAATTTGTCCCTAGCCCACTTCGGGAATGAATCTCTCACGATCCATTTTCTCAAGAACCGATTTCTACCCCTGACCAGTAGTGCATCCTCGTGGCGATTAAGCAAAGATTCCTTGAAAAAAAGGTCACTAGCACAATTCACAAAGGATTTTGCACATTTTCCTCGTCTTTCTCACGAACCGATCTCTTTGGAAACCGGCAGGAGACATTCCTCATAAGGAATGTTTTTAGACAAAGAGTCCTTGAGAAATTACTCCCTAGAACCGAGCAGGACTAAATATCGGATTTTCGTAAAGCTCACCAACCGATCTCGTCCAAATGAGAATTATAGCATCCTAATCGCTCTTGAAGCAGTATTCCTTGAGAAATTGACACTAGCACAGCTCAGGAAGGATTTTCACATTTTTTGTATTTCTCACTAACCGATCCCTAGCAAATCATTAGCAGAGCATCCTAATGTCTTTTGAAGCATGATTACATGAGCAATGTTTCAGTAGCAGAGATGAGGAATTAATTTCTCTTTGTTCGTCTGTCTGACGACCCGATCGCTTTCAAACCGGCAGGAGACAATCCTAATGGCTTTTAGAAGAAGAGTCCCTGAGAAATGTATTAGTACCACAGATCAGGAATGTATAGCTCATTTTTCACGAACCGATCACTTCCAAACCATTAGCAATGCATCCCAATGGCCTTCAAAGCATGATTCCATGAGAAATTTGTCAGTAGCGTAGCTCAAGAATCGAATTTTTCGAAACCATATGCAGTGCATCCTATGGTGCTTTGAAGAATGATTCCATGTCAAAGAGTAGTCACCAGCACAGATCAGGAACGATTATCTCATTTTTGACTTTCTCACGAGCCGATCTCTTTCAAAGCGGCAGGAGACATTCCTTATGGCTTTCAGACGAAGAGTCCTTGAGAAATTGCTCCCTAGAAAAGAGCAGGAATGAATAGCTGATTTTCCTATTGCTCACGAACCGATCTCTGTCAAATGAGCATTATCGCATCCTACGCGCTCTTGAAGCGTGGCTCCTTGTGAACTAGCTCAGGAATGAATCTCTCATGTTTCCTTTTCTCACGAGCCGATCTTCACAAAGGGAACGGTAATGCATCCTAGTGGCGTTTAAACAAAGAGTCCTTGAAAAATCTGTCACTAGCGCAGCTCAGGAAGTAGTTTCATATTTTTTGTATTTCTCACTAACTGATCTCTACCAAACCACTAGCAGAGCATCTAGGTCACTTTAGAAGCATGAGTCCATGAGAAATTTCTCACTACCACAGATCAGGACTATAATTCGCATTATCCATAGTTCTCAGGAACCGATCTCTTATAAACCACTCGCAGAGCATCCTAATGGCTTTTAAAAGATGATTCCTTGCAAAAAAATTTCCTTAGCTCATCTCAGCAATGTATTTCTCATCTTCAGTATTCTCACAAACCCATCTCTTCCAAACTACAGGCAGACAATACTAATGTCTTTTGAAGCGTGACTCCTTGTGACATTTGTCCCCAGCAGAGATGAGCGATGAATCTCTCGTTTCCTTTTCACACTAACCTATCCCTACCAACAGACCAGTAGTGCCTCCTAGTGGCGTTTAAACAAAGATTCCTTGAACAAATGTGTCACTTGTGCAGCTCAGGAAGCATTTTCATATTTGTTGTATTTCTCACTAAGTGATCTCTACCAAGCCATGAGCAGAGCATCCTGATGTCTCTTGACGGGCGATTCCATGTGAAATTTGTCCGTATCCCAGATCAGGAATATGTTTCTCATTTTTCGTCTTTCTCACAAACCCAGATCTACCAATCGTTTAGCACTGTCTTGTAATGGTTTTCGGACGAAGATTCCTTGAGAAATTTATCACTAGCATAGTTCAGCAATGTATTTCTCCTTTTCAGTATTCTCACAAAGGCATCTCTTCCAAACCACTAGCAGACAATTCTAATGTCTTTTGGAGCGTGACTCCTTGGGAGAATTGTCCCTAGCAGAGATCAAGACTAAAGCTCTCATGATTCCTTTTCACACAGACCAATCTCTACCATCTGACCAGTAGTGCGTGCTAGTGGCGTTCAAGCAGATTCCTTGAACAAATTGTCACTAGCGCAGCTCAGAAAGCATTTTCATATTTTTTGTATTTCTGACTAAGTGAGCTCCACCAAACCACGAGCAGAGCATTCTGATGTCTTTTGAACCATGAGTCCATGTGAAATTTTCACTGTCACAGAGCAGGAATATAATTCGCATTATCCATTTTTCTCAGGAAGCGATCGCTTTCAAACCACTAACAGAGTATCCTTTTGGCTTTTAGAAGATGATTCCTTGCGAAATTTTCCCCTAACTCAGATTAGCAATGCATTTCGCATTTTCAGTATTCTCAGAAACGCATCTCTTCCAAACCACAAGCAAACAATACTAGTGTCTTTTGAAGCGTGATTCCATGTGAAATTTGTCCCTAGCCCACTTCGGGAATGAATCTCTCACGATCCTTTTTCTCAAGAACCGATTTCTACCCCGACCAGTAGTGCATCCTCGTGGCGATTAAGCAAAGATTCCTTGAAAAAAAGGTCACTAGCACAATTCACAAAGGATTTTGCACATTTTCCTCGTCTTTCTCACGAACCGATCTCTTTGGAAACCGGCAGGAGACATTCCTCATAAGGAAAGTTTTTAGACAAAGAGTCCTTGAGAAATTACTCCCTAGAACCGAGCAGGACTAAATATCGGATTTTCGTAAAGCTCACCAACCGATCTCGTCCAAATGGGAATTATAGCATCCTAATCGCTCTTGAAGCAGTATTCCTTGAGAAATTGACACTAGCACAGCTCAGGAAGGATTTTCACATTTTTTGTATTTCTCACTAACCGATCCCTAGCAAATCATTAGCAGAGCATCCTAATGTCTTTTGAAGCATGATTACATGAGCAATGTTTCAGTAGCAGAGATGAGGAATTAATTTCTCTTTGTTCGTCTGTCTGACGACCCGATCGCTTTCAAACCGGCAGGAGACAATCCTAATGGCTTTTAGAAGAAGAGTCCCTGAGAAATGTATTAGTACCACAGATCAGGAATGTATAGCTCATTTTTCACGAACCGATCACTTCCAAACCATTAGCAATGCATCCCAATGGCCTTCAAAGCATGATTCCATGAGAAATTTGTCAGTAGCGTAGCTCAAGAATCGAATTTTTCGAAACCATATGCAGTGCATCCTATGGTGCTTTGAAGAATGATTCCATGTCAAAGAGTAGTCACCAGCACAGATCAGGAACGATTATCTCATTTTTGACTTTCTCACGAGCCGATCTCTTTCAAAGCGGCAGGAGACATTCCTTATGGCTTTCAGACGAAGAGTCCTTGAGAAATTGCTCCCTAGAAAAGAGCAGGAATGAATAGCTGATTTTCCTATTGCTCACGAACCGATCTCTGTCAAATGAGCATTATCGCATCCTACGCGCTCTTGAAGCGTGGCTCCTTGTGAACTAGCTCAGGAATGAATCACTCATGTTTCCTTTTCTCACGAGCCGATCTTCACAAAGGGAACGGTAATGCATCCTAGTGGCGTTTAAACAAAGAGTCCTTGAAAAATCTGTCACTAGCGCAGCTCAGGAAGTAGTTTCATATTTTTTGTATTTCTCACTAACTGATCTCTACCAAACCACTAGCAGAGCATCCTAGTCACTTTAGAAGCATGAGTCCATGAGAAATTTCTCACTACCACAGATCAGGACTATAATTCGCATTATCCATAGTTCTCAGGAACCGATCTCTTATAAACCACTCGCAGAGCATCCTAATGGCTTTTAAAAGATGATTCCTTGCAAAAAATTTCCTTAGCTCAGCTCAGCAATGTATTTCTCATCTTCAGTATTCTCACAAACCCATCTCTTCCAAACTACAGGCAGACAATACTAATGTCTTTTGAAGCGTGATTCCTTGTGACATTTGTCCCCAGCAGAGATGAGCAATGAATCTCTCGTTTCCTTTTCACACTAACCTATCCCTACCAACAGACCAGTAGTGCCTCCTAGTGGCGTTTAAACAAAGATTCCTTGAACAAATGTGTCACTTGTGCAGCTCAGGAAGCATTTTCATATTTGTTGTATTTCTCACTAAGTGATCTCTACCAAGCCATGAGCAGAGCATCCTGATGTCTCTTGACGGGCGATTCCATGTGAAATTGTCCGTAGCCAAATCAGGAATTCATCGCTCATGTTTCTTTTTCTCACGAACCGATCTCAACCAACTGACCAGTAGTGCATCCTCGTACCGTTTAAACAAATATTCCTTGAGTAATTGGTCGCTAGCGCAGCTCAGGAAGGATTTGCACATTTGTTCGTTTCTCACTTAGAGATCTCGTCCAAACCATTAGCATAGCATCCTGGAGCTTTTTGAAGCATGATTCCATGAGAAATTTGTCATAGCAGTGATCAGGAATGTGTTTCTCATTTTTAGTCTTTCTCTCAAACCCAGACCTACCAATCGTTTAGCACTGTCTTGTAATGGTTTTCAGACGAAGATTCCTTGAGAAATTTATCACTAGCATAGTTCAGCAATGTATTTCTCCTTTTCAGTATTCTCACAAAGGCATCTCTTCCAAACCACTAGCAGACAATACTAATGTCTTTTGGAGCGTGACTCCTTGGGAGAATTGTCCCTAGCAGAGATCAGGTCTAAAGCTCTCATGATTCCTTTTCACACAGACCAATCTCTACCATCTGACCAGTAGTGCGTGCTAGTGGCGTTCAAGCAGATTACTTGAACAAATTGTCACTAGCGCAGCTCAGAAAGCATTTTCATATTTTTTGTATTTCTGACTAAGTGAGCTCCACCAAACCACGAGCAGAGCATTCTGATGTCTTTTGAACCATGAGTCCATGTGAAATTTTCACTGTCACAGAGCAGGAATATGTGTCGCATTATCCATTTTTCTCAGGAAGCGATCGCTTTCAAACCACTAACAGAGTATCCTTTTGGCTTTTAGAAGATGATTCCTTGCGAAATCTTCCCCTAACTCAGATTAGCAATGCATTTCGCATTTTCAGTATTCTCAGAAACGCATCTCTTCCAAACCACAAGCAAACAATACTAGTGTCTTTTGAAGCGTGATTCCATGTGAAATTAATCCCTAGCCCACTTCGGGAATGAATCTCTCACGATCCTTTTTCTCAAGAACCGATTTCTACCCCTGACCAGTAGTGCATCCTCGTGGCGATTAAGCAAAGATTCCTTGAAAAAAAGGTCACTAGCACAATTCACAAAGGATTTTGCACATTTTCCTCGTCTTTCTCACGAACCGATCTCTTTGGAAACCGGCAGGAGACATTCCTCATAAGGAATGTTTTTAGACAAAGAGTCCTTGAGAAATTACTCCCTAGAACCGAGCAGGACTAAATATCGGATTTTCGTAAAGCTCACCAACCGATCTCGTCCAAATGAGAATTATAGCATCCTAATCGCTCTTGAAGCAGTATTCCTTGAGAAATTGACACTAGCACAGCTCAGGAAGGATTTTCACATTTTTTGTATTTCTCACTAACCGATCCCTAGCAAATCATTAGCAGAGCATCCTAATGTCTTTTGAAGCATGATTACATGAGTAATGTTTCAGTAGCAGAGATGAGGAATTAATTTCTCTTTGTTCGTCTGTCTGACGACCCGATCGCTTTCAAACCGGCAGGAGACAATCCTAATGGCTTTTAGAAGAAGAGTCCCTGAGAAATGTATTAGTACCACAGATCAGGAATGTATAGCTCATTTTTCACGAACCGATCACTTCCAAACCATTAGCAATGCATCCCAATGGCCTTCAAAGCATGATTCCATGAGAAATTTGTCAGTAGCGTAGCTCAAGAATCGAATTTTTCGAAACCATATGCAGTGCATCCTATGGTGCTTTGAAGAATGATTCCATGTCAAAGAGTAGTCACCAGCACAGATCAGGAACGATTATCTCATTTTTGACTTTCTCACGAGCCGATCTCTTTCAAAGCGGCAGGAGACATTCCTTATGGCTTTCAGACGAAGAGTCCTTGAGAAATTGCTCCCTAGAAAAGAGCAGGAATGAATAGCTGATTTTCCTATTGCTCACGAACCGATCTCTGTCAAATGAGCATTATCGCATCCTACGCGCTCTTGAAGCGTGGCTCCTTGTGAACTAGCTCAGGAATGAATCTCTCATGTTTCCTTTTCTCACGAGCCGATCTTCACAAAGGGAACGGTAATGCATCCTAGTGGCGTTTAAACAAAGATTCCTTAAAAATCTGTCACTAGCGCAGCTCAGGAAGTAGTTTCATATTTTTTGTATTTCTCACTAACTGATCTCTACCAAACCACTAGAAGAGCATCCTGGTCACTTTAGAAGCATGAGTCCATGAGAAATTTCTCACTACCACAGATCAGGACTATAATTCGCATTATCCATTGTTCTCAGGAACCGATCTCTTATAAACCACTCGCAGAGCATCCTAATGGCTTTTAAAAGATGATTCCTTGCAAAAAATTTCCTTAGCTCAGCTCAGCAATGTATTTCTCATCTTCAGTATTCTCACAAACCCATCTCTTCCAAACTACAAGCAGACAATACTAATGTCTTTTGAAGCGTGATTCCTTGTGACATTTGTCCCCAGCAGAGATGAGCAATGAATCTCTCATGTTTCCTTTTCACACTAACCTATCCCTACCAACAGACCAGTAGTGCCTCCTAGTGGCGTTTAAACAAAGATTCCTTGAACAAATGTGTCACTTGTGCAGCTCAGGAAGCATTTTCATATTTGTTGTATTTCTCACTAAGTGATCTCTACCAAGCCATGAGCAGAGCATCCTGATGTCTCTTGAAGGGCGATTCCATGTGAAATTTGTCCGTAGCCCAGGTCAGGAATTCATCCCTCATGTTTCTTTTTCTCACCAACCGATCTCAACCAACTGACCAGTAGTGCATCCTCGTACCGTTTAAACAAATATTCCTTGAGTAATTGGTCGCTAGCGCAGCTCAGGAAGGATTTGCACATTTGTTCGTTTCTCACTTAGAGATCTCGTCCAAACCATTAGCATAGCGTCCTGGAGCTTTTTGAAGCATGATTCCATGAGAAATTTGTCATAGCAGTGATCAGGAATGTGTTTCTCATTTTTAGTCTTTCTCTCAAACCCAGATCTACCAATCGTTTAGCACTGTCTTGTAATGGTTTTCAGACGAAGATTCCTTGAGAAATTTATCACTAGCATAGTTCAGCAA
This sequence comes from Emys orbicularis, assembly GCF_028017835.1. Lineage (NCBI taxonomy): Eukaryota > Metazoa > Chordata > Testudines > Emydidae > Emys > Emys orbicularis. The sequence goes on from NW_027045194.1 coordinate 325,178, forward strand.
TGTATTTCTCCTTTTCAGTATTCTCACAAAGGAATCTCTTCCAAACCACTAGCAGACAATACTAATGTCTTTTGGAGCGTGACTCCTTGGGAGAATTGTCCCTAGCAGAGATCAGGTCTAAAGCTCTCATGATTCCTTTTCACACAGACCAATCTCTACCATCTGACCAGTAGTGCGTGCTAGTGGCGTTCAAGCAGATTCCTTGAAAAAATTGTCACTAGGGCAGCTCAGAAAGCATTTTCATATTTTTGTATTTCTGACTAAGTGAGCTCCACCAAACCACGAGCAGAGCATTCTGATGTCTTTTGAAACATGAGTCCATGTGAAATTTTCACTGTCACAGAGCAGGAATATAATTCGCATTATCCATTTTTCTCAGGAACCGATCGCTTTCAAACCACAAACAGAGCATCCTTTTGGCTTTTAGAAGATGATTCCTTGCGAAATTTTCCCCTAACTCAGATTAGCAATGCATTTCGCATTTTCAGTATTCTCAGAAACGCATCTCTTCCAAACCACAAGCAGACAATACTAGTGTCTTTTGAAGCGTGATTCCATGTGAAATTTGTCCCTAGCCCACTTCGGGAATGAATCTCTCACGATCCATTTTCTCAAGAACCGATTTCTACCCCTGACCAGTAGTGCATCCTCGTGGCGATTAAGCAAAGATTCCTTGAAAAAAAGGTCACTAGCACAATTCACAAAGGATTTTGCACATTTTCCTCGTCTTTCTCACGAACCGATCTCTTTGGAAACCGGCAGGAGACATTCCTCATAAGGAATGTTTTTAGACAAAGAGTCCTTGAGAAATTACTCCCTAGAACCGAGCAGGACTAAATATCGGATTTTCGTAAAGCTCACCAACCGATCTCGTCCAAATGAGAATTATAGCATCCTAATCGCTCTTGAAGCAGTATTCCTTGAGAAATTGACACTAGCACAGCTCAGGAAGGATTTTCACATTTTTTGTATTTCTCACTAACCGATCCCTAGCAAATCATTAGCAGAGCATCCTAATGTCTTTTGAAGCATGATTACATGAGCAATGTTTCAGTAGCAGAGATGAGGAATTAATTTCTCTTTGTTCGTCTGTCTGACGACCCGATCGCTTTCAAACCGGCAGGAGACAATCCTAATGGCTTTTAGAAGAAGAGTCCCTGAGAAATGTATTAGTACCACAGATCAGGAATGTATAGCTCATTTTTCACGAACCGATCACTTCCAAACCATTAGCAATGCATCCCAATGGCCTTCAAAGCATGATTCCATGAGAAATTTGTCAGTAGCGTAGCTCAAGAATCGAATTTTTCGAAACCATATGCAGTGCATCCTATGGTGCTTTGAAGAATGATTCCATGTCAAAGAGTAGTCACCAGCACAGATCAGGAACGATTATCTCATTTTTGACTTTCTCACGAGCCGATCTCTTTCAAAGCGGCAGGAGACATTCCTTATGGCTTTCAGACGAAGAGTCCTTGAGAAATTGCTCCCTAGACAAGAGCAGGAATGAATAGCTGATTTTCCTATTGCTCACGAACCGATCTCTGTCAAATGAGCATTATCGCATCCTACGCGCTCTTGAAGCGTGGCTCCTTGTGAACTAGCTCAGGAATGAATCTCTCATGTTTCCTTTTCTCACGAGCCGATCTTCACAAAGGGAACGGTAATGCATCCTAGTGGCGTTTAAACAAAGAGTCCTTGAAAAATCTGTCACTAGCCCAGCTCAGGAAGTAGTTTCATATTTTTTGTATTTCTCACTAACTGATCTCTACCAAACCACTAGCAGAGCATCTAGGTCACTTTAGAAGCATGAGTCCATGAGAAATTTCTCACTACCACAGATCAGGACTATAATTCGCATTATCCATAGTTCTCAGGAACCGATCTCTTATAAACCACTCGCAGAGCATCCTAATGGCTTTTAAAAGATGATTCCTTGCAAAAAATTTCCTTAGCTCAGCTCAGCAATGTATTTCTCATCTTCAGTATTCTCACAAACCCATCTCTTCCAAACTACAGGCAGACAATACTAATGTCTTTTGAAGCGTGATTCCATGTGAAATTTGTCCCTAGCCCACTTCGGGAATGAATCTCTCACGATCCGTTTTCTCAAGAACCGATTTCTACCCCGACCAGTAGTGCATCCTCGTGGCGATTAAGCAAAGATTCCTTGAAAAAAAGGTCACTAGCACAATTCACAAAGGATTTTGCACATTTTCCTCGTCTTTCTCACGAACCGATCTCTTTGGAAACCGGCAGGAGACATTCCTCATAAGGAATGTTTTTAGACAAAGAGTCCTTGAGAAATTACTCCCTAGAACCGAGCAGGACTAAATATCGGATTTTCGTAAAGCTCACCAACCGATCTCGTCCAAATGGGAATTATAGCATCCTAATCGCTCTTGAAGCAGTATTCCTTGAGAAATTGACACTAGCACAGCTCAGGAAGGATTTTCACATTTTTTGTATTTCTCACTAACCGATCCCTAGCAAATCATTAGCAGAGCATCCTAATGTCTTTTGAAGCATGATTACATGAGCAATGTTTCAGTAGCAGAGATGAGGAATTAATTTCTCTTTGTTCGTCTGTCTGACGACCCGATCGCTTTCAAACCGGCAGGAGACAATCCTAATGGCTTTTAGAAGAAGAGTCCCTGAGAAATGTATTAGTACCACAGATCAGGAATGTATAGCTCATTTTTCACGAACCGATCACTTCCAAACCATTAGCAATGCATCCCAATGGCCTTCAAAGCATGATTCCATGAGAAATTTGTCAGTAGCGTAGCTCAAGAATCGAATTTTTCGAAACCATATGCAGTGCATCCTATGGTGCTTTGAAGAATGATTCCATGTCAAAGAGTAGTCACCAGCACAGATCAGGAACGATTATCTCATTTTTGACTTTCTCACGAGCCGATCTCTTTCAAAGCGGCAGGAGACATTCCTTATGGCTTTCAGACGAAGAGTCCTTGAGAAATTGCTCCCTAGAAAAGAGCAGGAATGAATAGCTGATTTTCCTATTGCTCACGAACCGATCTCTGTCAAATGAGCATTATCGCATCCTACGCGCTCTTGAAGCGTGGCTCCTTGTGAACTAGCTCAGGAATGAATCTCTCATGTTTCCTTTTCTCACGAGCCGATCTTCACAAAGGGAACGGTAATGCATCCTAGTGGCGTTTAAACAAAGATTCCTTAAAAATCTGTCACTAGCGCAGCTCAGGAAGTATTTAAATATTTTTTGTATTTCTCACTAACTGATCTCTACCAAACCACTAGAAGAGCATCCTGGTCACTTTAGAAGCATGAGTCCATGAGAAATTTCTCACTACCACAGATCAGGACTATAATTCGCATTATCCATTGTTCTCAGGAACCGATCTCTTATAAACCACTCGCAGAGCATCCTAATGGCTTTTAAAAGATGATTCCTTGCAAAAAATTTCCTTAGCTCAGCTCAGCAATGTATTTCTCATCTTCAGTATTCTCACAAACCCATCTCTTCCAAACTACAAGCAGACAATACTAATGTCTTTTGAAGCGTGATTCCTTGTGACATTTGTCCCCAGCAGAGATGAGCAATGAATCTCTCATGTTTCCTTTTCACACTAACCTATCCCTACCAACAGACCAGTAGTGCCTCCTAGTGGCGTTTAAACAAAGATTCCTTGAACAAATGTGTCACTTGTGCAGCTCAGGAAGCATTTTCATATTTGTTGTATTTCTCACTAAGTGATCTCTACCAAGCCATGAGCAGAGCATCCTGATGTCTCTTGAAGGGCGATTCCATGTGAAATTTGTCCGTAGCCCAGGTCAGGAATTCATCCCTCATGTTTCTTTTTCTCACCAACCGATCTCAACCAACTGACCAGTAGTGCATCCTCGTACCGTTTAAACAAATATTCCTTGAGTAATTGGTCGCTAGCGCAGCTCAGGAAGGATTTGCACATTTGTTCGTTTCTCACTTAGAGATCTCGTCCAAACCATTAGCATAGCGTCCTGGAGCTTTTTGAAGCATGATTCCATGAGAAATTTGTCATAGCAGTGATCAGGAATGTGTTTCTCATTTTTAGTCTTTCTCTCAAACCCAGATCTACCAATCGTTTAGCACTGTCTTGTAATGGTTTTCAGACGAAGATTCCTTGAGAAATTTATCACTAGCATAGTTCAGCAATGTATTTCTCCTTTTCAGTATTCTCACAAAGGAATCTCTTCCAAACCACTAGCAGACAATACTAATGTCTTTTGGAGCGTGACTCCTTGGGAGAATTGTCCCTAGCAGAGATCAGGTCTAAAGCTCTCATGATTCCTTTTCACACAGACCAATCTCTACCATCTGACCAGTAGTGCGTGCTAGTGGCGTTCAAGCAGATTCCTTGAAAAAATTGTCACTAGGGCAGCTCAGAAAGCATTTTCATATTTTTTGTATTTCTGACTAAGTGAGCTCCACCAAACCACGAGCAGAGCATTCTGATGTCTTTTGAAACATGAGTCCATGTGAAATTTTCACTGTCACAGAGCAGGAATATAATTCGCATTATCCATTTTTCTCAGGAACCGATCGCTTTCAAACCACAAACAGAGCATCCTTTTGGCTTTTAGAAGATGATTCCTTGCGAAATTTTCCCCTAACTCAGATTAGCAATGCATTTCGCATTTTCAGTATTCTCAGAAACGCATCTCTTCCAAACCACAAGCAGACAATACTAGTGTCTTTTGAAGCGTGATTCCATGTGAAATTTGTCCCTAGCCCACTTCGGGAATGAATCTCTCACGATCCATTTTCTCAAGAACCGATTTCTACCCCTGACCAGTAGTGCATCCTCGTGGCGATTAAGCAAAGATTCCTTGAAAAAAAGGTCACTAGCACAATTCACAAAGGATTTTGCACATTTTCCTCGTCTTTCTCACGAACCGATCTCTTTGGAAACCGGCAGGAGACATTCCTCATAAGGAATGTTTTTAGACAAAGAGTCCTTGAGAAATTACTCCCTAGAACCGAGCAGGACTAAATATCGGATTTTCGTAAAGCTCACCAACCGATCTCGTCCAAATGAGAATTATAGCATCCTAATCGCTCTTGAAGCAGTATTCCTTGAGAAATTGACACTAGCACAGCTCAGGAAGGATTTTCACATTTTTTGTATTTCTCACTAACCGATCCCTAGCAAATCATTAGCAGAGCATCCTAATGTCTTTTGAAGCATGATTACATGAGCAATGTTTCAGTAGCAGAGATGAGGAATTAATTTCTCTTTGTTCGTCTGTCTGACGACCCGATCGCTTTCAAACCGGCAGGAGACAATCCTAATGGCTTTTAGAAGAAGAGTCCCTGAGAAATGTATTAGTACCACAGATCAGGAATGTATAGCTCATTTTTCACGAACCGATCACTTCCAAACCATTAGCAATGCATCCCAATGGCCTTCAAAGCATGATTCCATGAGAAATTTGTCAGTAGCGTAGCTCAAGAATCGAATTTTTCGAAACCATATGCAGTGCATCCTATGGTGCTTTGAAGAATGATTCCATGTCAAAGAGTAGTCACCAGCACAGATCAGGAACGATTATCTCATTTTTGACTTTCTCACGAGCCGATCTCTTTCAAAGCGGCAGGAGACATTCCTTATGGCTTTCAGACGAAGAGTCCTTGAGAAATTGCTCCCTAGAAAAGAGCAGGAATGAATAGCTGATTTTCCTATTGCTCACGAACCGATCTCTGTCAAATGAGCATTATCGCATCCTACGCGCTCTTGAAGCGTGGCTCCTTGTGAACTAGCTCAGGAATGAATCTCTCATGTTTCCTTTTCTCACGAGCCGATCTTCACAAAGGGAACGGTAATGCATCCTAGTGGCGTTTAAACAAAGAGTCCTTGAAAAATCTGTCACTAGCGCAGCTCAGGAAGTAGTTTCATATTTTTTGTATTTCTCACTAACTGATCTCTACCAAACCACTAGCAGAGCATCTAGGTCACTTTAGAAGCATGAGTCCATGAGAAATTTCTCACTACCACAGATCAGGACTATAATTCGCATTATCCATAGTTCTCAGGAACCGATCTCTTATAAACCACTCGCAGAGCATCCTAATGGCTTTTAAAAGATGATTCCTTGCAAAAAATTTCCTTAGCTCAGCTCAGCAATGTATTTCTCATCTTCAGTATTCTCACAAACCCATCTCTTCCAAACTACAGGCAGACAATACTAATGTCTTTTGAAGCGTGATTCCTTGTGACATTTGTCCCCAGCAGAGATGAGCGATGAATCTCTCGTTTCCTTTTCACACTAACCTATCCCTACCAACAGACCAGTAGTGCCTCCTAGTGGCGTTTAAACAAAGATTCCTTGAACAAATGTGTCACTTGTGCAGCTCAGGAAGCATTTTCATATTTGTTGTATTTCTCACTAAGTGATCTCTACCAAGCCATGAGCAGAGCATCCTGATGTCTCTTGACGGGCGATTCCATGTGAAATTTGTCCGTATCCCAGATCAGGAATATGTTTCTCATTTTTCGTCTTTCTCACAAACCCAGATCTACCAATCGTTTAGCACTGTCTTGTAATGGTTTTCGGACGAAGATTCCTTGAGAAATTTATCACTAGCATAGTTCAGCAATGTATTTCTCCTTTTCAGTATTCTCACAAAGGCATCTCTTCCAAACCACTAGCAGACAATTCTAATGTCTTTTGGAGCGTGACTCCTTGGGAGAATTGTCCCTAGCAGAGATCAAGACTAAAGCTCTCATGATTCCTTTTCACACAGACCAATCTCTACCATCTGACCAGTAGTGCGTGCTAGTGGCGTTCAAGCAGATTCCTTGAACAAATTGTCACTAGCGCAGCTCAGAAAGCATTTTCATATTTTTTGTATTTCTGACTAAGTGAGCTCCACCAAACCACGAGCAGAGCATTCTGATGTCTTTTGAACCATGAGTCCATGTGAAATTTTCACTGTCACAGAGCAGGAATATAATTCGCATTATCCATTTTTCTCAGGAAGCGATCGCTTTCAAACCACTAACAGAGTATCCTTTTGGCTTTTAGAAGATGATTCCTTGCGAAATTTTCCCCTAACTCAGATTAGCAATGCATTTCGCATTTTCAGTATTCTCAGAAACGCATCTCTTCCAAACCACAAGCAAACAATACTAGTGTCTTTTGAAGCGTGATTCCATGTGAAATTTGTCCCTAGCCCACTTCGGGAATGAATCTCTCACGATCCTTTTTCTCAAGAACCGATTTCTACCCCGACCAGTAGTGCATCCTCGTGGCGATTAAGCAAAGATTCCTTGAAAAAAAGGTCACTAGCACAATTCACAAAGGATTTTGCACATTTTCCTCGTCTTTCTCACGAACCGATCTCTTTGGAAACCGGCAGGAGACATTCCTCATAAGGAATGTTTTTAGACAAAGAGTCCTTGAGAAATTACTCCCTAGAACCGAGCAGGACTAAATATCGGATTTTCGTAAAGCTCACCAACCGATCTCGTCCAAATGGGAATTATAGCATCCTAATCGCTCTTGAAGCAGTATTCCTTGAGAAATTGACACTAGCACAGCTCAGGAAGGATTTTCACATTTTTTGTATTTCTCACTAACCGATCCCTAGCAAATCATTAGCAGAGCATCCTAATGTCTTTTGAAGCATGATTACATGAGCAATGTTTCAGTAGCAGAGATGAGGAATTAATTTCTCTTTGTTCGTCTGTCTGACGACCCGATCGCTTTCAAACCGGCAGGAGACAATCCTAATGGCTTTTAGAAGAAGAGTCCCTGAGAAATGTATTAGTACCACAGATCAGGAATGTATAGCTCATTTTTCACGAACCGATCACTTCCAAACCATTAGCAATGCATCCCAATGGCCTTCAAAGCATGATTCCATGAGAAATTTGTCAGTAGCGTAGCTCAAGAATCGAATTTTTCGAAACCATATGCAGTGCATCCTATGGTGCTTTGAAGAATGATTCCATGTCAAAGAGTAGTCACCAGCACAGATCAGGAACGATTATCTCATTTTTGACTTTCTCACGAGCCGATCTCTTTCAAAGCGGCAGGAGACATTCCTTATGGCTTTCAGACGAAGAGTCCTTGAGAAATTGCTCCCTAGAAAAGAGCAGGAATGAATAGCTGATTTTCCTATTGCTCACGAACCGATCTCTGTCAAATGAGCATTATCGCATCCTACGCGCTCTTGAAGCGTGGCTCCTTGTGAACTAGCTCAGGAATGAATCACTCATGTTTCCTTTTCTCACGAGCCGATCTTCACAAAGGGAACGGTAATGCATCCTAGTGGCGTTTAAACAAAGAGTCCTTGAAAAATCTGTCACTAGCGCAGCTCAGGAAGTAGTTTCATATTTTTTGTATTTCTCACTAACTGATCTCTACCAAACCACTAGCAGAGCATCCTAGTCACTTTAGAAGCATGAGTCCATGAGAAATTTCTCACTACCACAGATCAGGACTATAATTCGCATTATCCATAGTTCTCAGGAACCGATCTCTTATAAACCACTCGCAAAGCATCCTAATGGCTTTTAAAAGATGATTCCTTGCAAAAAATTTCCTTAGCTCAGCTCAGCAATGTATTTCTCATCTTCAGTATTCTCACAAACCCATCTCTTCCAAACTACAGGCAGACAATACTAATGTCTTTTGAAGCGTGATTCCTTGTGACATTTGTCCCCAGCAGAGATGAGCAATGAATCTCTCGTTTCCTTTTCACACTAACCTATCCCTACCAACAGACCAGTAGTGCCTCCTAGTGGCGTTTAAACAAAGATTCCTTGAACAAATGTGTCACTTGTGCAGCTCAGGAAGCATTTTCATATTTGTTGTATTTCTCACTAAGTGATCTCTACCAAGCCATGAGCAGAGCATCCTGATGTCTCTTGACGGGCGATTCCATGTGAAATTGTCCGTAGCCAAATCAGGAATTCATCGCTCATGTTTCTTTTTCTCACGAACCGATCTCAACCAACTGACCAGTAGTGCATCCTCGTACCGTTTAAACAAATATTCCTTGAGTAATTGGTCGCTAGCGCAGCTCAGGAAGGATTTGCACATTTGTTCGTTTCTCACTTAGAGATCTCGTCCAAACCATTAGCATAGCATCCTGGAGCTTTTTGAAGCATGATTCCATGAGAAATTTGTCATAGCAGTGATCAGGAATGTGTTTCTCATTTTTAGTCTTTCTCTCAAACCCAGACCTACCAATCGTTTAGCACTGTCTTGTAATGGTTTTCAGACGAAGATTCCTTGAGAAATTTATCACTAGCATAGTTCAGCAATGTATTTCTCCTTTTCAGTATTCTCACAAAGGCATCTCTTCCAAACCACTAGCAGACAATACTAATGTCTTTTGGAGCGTGACTCCTTGGGAGAATTGTCCCTAGCAGAGATCAGGTCTAAAGCTCTCATGATTCCTTTTCACACAGACCAATCTCTACCATCTGACCAGTAGTGCGTGCTAGTGGCGTTCAAGCAGATTACTTGAACAAATTGTCACTAGCGCAGCTCAGAAAGCATTTTCATATTTTTTGTATTTCTGACTAAGTGAGCTCCACCAAACCACGAGCAGAGCATTCTGATGTCTTTTGAACCATGAGTCCATGTGAAATTTTCACTGTCACAGAGCAGGAATATGTGTCGCATTATCCATTTTTCTCAGGAAGCGATCGCTTTCAAACCACTAACAGAGTATCCTTTTGGCTTTTAGAAGATGATTCCTTGCGAAATCTTCCCCTAACTCAGATTAGCAATGCATTTCGCATTTTCAGTATTCTCAGAAACGCATCTCTTCCAAACCACAAGCAAACAATACTAGTGTCTTTTGAAGCGTGATTCCATGTGAAATTAATCCCTAGCCCACTTCGGGAATGAATCTCTCACGATCCTTTTTCTCAAGAACCGATTTCTACCCCTGACCAGTAGTGCATCCTCGTGGCGATTAAGCAAAGATTCCTTGAAAAAAAGGTCACTAGCACAATTCACAAAGGATTTTGCACATTTTCCTCGTCTTTCTCACGAACCGATCTCTTTGGAAACCGGCAGGAGACATTCCTCATAAGGAATGTTTTTAGACAAAGAGTCCTTGAGAAATTACTCCCTAGAACCGAGCAGGACTAAATATCGGATTTTCGTAAAGCTCACCAACCGATCTCGTCCAAATGAGAATTATAGCATCCTAATCGCTCTTGAAGCAGTATTCCTTGAGAAATTGACACTAGCACAGCTCAGGAAGGATTTTCACATTTTTTGTATTTCTCACTAACCGGTCCCTAGCAAATCATTAGCAGAGCATCCTAATGTCTTTTGAAGCATGATTACATGAGCAATGTTTCAGTAGCAGAGATGAGGAATTAATTTCTCTTTGTTCGTCTGTCTGACGACCCGATCGCTTTCAAACCGGCAGGAGACAATCCTAATGGCTTTTAGAAGAAGAGTCCCTGAGAAATGTATTAGTACCACAGATCAGGAATGTATAGCTCATTTTTCACGAACCGATCACTTCCAAACCATTAGCAATGCATCCCAATGGCCTTCAAAGCATGATTCCATGAGAAATTTGTCAGTAGCGTAGCTCAAGAATCGAATTTTTCGAAACCATATGCAGTGCATTCTATGGTGCTTTGAAGAATGATTCCATGTCAAAGAGTAGTCACCAGCACAGATCAGGAACGATTATCTCATTTTTGACTTTCTCACGAGCCGATCTCTTTCAAAGCGGCAGGAGACATTCCTTATGGCTTTCAGACGAAGAGTCCTTGAGAAATTGCTCCCTAGAAAAGAGCAGGAATGAATAGCTGATTTTCCTATTGCTCACGAACCGATCTCTGTCAAATGAGCATTATCGCATCCTACGCGCTCTTGAAGCGTGGCTCCTTGTGAACTAGCTCAGGAATGAATCTCTCATGTTTCCTTTTCTCACGAGCCGATCTTCACAAAGGGAACGGTAATGCATCCTAGTGGCGTTTAAACAAAGAGTCCTTGAAAAATCTGTCACTAGCGCAGCTCAGGAAGTAGTTTCATATTTTTTGTATTTCTCACTAACTGATCTCTACCAAACCACTAGCAGAGCATCTAGGTCACTTTAGAAGCATGAGTCCATGAGAAATTTCTCACTACCACAGATCAGGACTATAATTCGCATTATCCATAGTTCTCAGGAACCGATCTCTTATAAACCACTCGCAGAGCATCCTAATGGCTTTTAAAAGATGATTCCTTGCAAAAAAATTTCCTTAGCTCAGCTCAGCAATGTATTTCTCATCTTCAGTATTCTCACAAACCCATCTCTTCCAAACTACAGGCAGACAATACTAATGTCTTTTGAAGCGTGACTCCTTGTGACATTTGTCCCCAGCAGAGATGAGCGATGAATCTCTCGTTTCCTTTTCACACTAACCTATCCCTACCAACAGACCAGTAGTGCCTCCTAGTGGCGTTTAAACAAAGATTCCTTGAACAAATGTGTCACTTGTGCAGCTCAGGAAGCATTTTCATATTTGTTGTATTTCTCACTAAGTGATCTCTACCAAGCCATGAGCAGAGCATCCTGATGTCTCTTGACGGGCGATTCCATGTGAAATTTGTCCGTATCCCAGATCAGGAATATGTTTCTCATTTTTCGTCTTTCTCACAAACCCAGATCTACCAATCGTTTAGCACTGTCTTGTAATGGTTTTCGGACGAAGATTCCTTGAGAAATTTATCACTAGCATAGTTCAGCAATGTATTTCTCCTTTTCAGTATTCTCACAAAGGCATCTCTTCCAAACCACTAGCAGACAATTCTAATGTCTTTTGGAGCGTGACTCCTTGGGAGAATTGTCCCTAGCAGAGATCAAGACTAAAGCTCTCATGATTCCTTTTCACACAGACCAATCTCTACCATCTGACCAGTAGTGCGTGCTAGTGGCGTTCAAGCAGATTCCTTGAACAAATTGTCACTAGCGCAGCTCAGAAAGCATTTTCATATTTTTTGTATTTCTGACTAAGTGAGCTCCACCAAACCACGAGCAGAGCATTCTGATGTCTTTTGAACCATGAGTCCATGTGAAATTTTCACTGTCACAGAGCAGGAATATAATTCGCATTATCCATTTTTCTCAGGAAGCGATCGCTTTCAAACCACTAACAGAGTATCCTTTTGGCTTTTAGAAGATGATTCCTTGCGAAATTTTCCCCTAACTCAGATTAGCAATGCATTTCGCATTTTCAGTATTCTCAGAAACGCATCTCTTCCAAACCACAAGCAAACAATACTAGTGTCTTTTGAAGCGTGATTCCATGTGAAATTTGTCCCTAGCCCACTTCGGGAATGAATCTCTCACGATCCTTTTTCTCAAGAACCGATTTCTACCCCGACCAGTAGTGCATCCTCGTGGCGATTAAGCAAAGATTCCTTGAAAAAAAGGTCACTAGCACAATTCACAAAGGATTTTGCACATTTTCCTCGTCTTTCTCACGAACCGATCTCTTTGGAAACCGGCAGGAGACATTCCTCATAAGGAATGTTTTTAGACAAAGAGTCCTTGAGAAATTACTCCCTAGAACCGAGCAGGACTAAATATCGGATTTTCGTAAAGCTCACCAACCGATCTCGTCCAAATGGGAATTATAGCATCCTAATCGCTCTTGAAGCAGTATTCCTTGAGAAATTGACACTAGCACAGCTCAGGAAGGATTTTCACATTTTTTGTATTTCTCACTAACCGATCCCTAGCAAATCATTAGCAGAGCATCCTAATGTCTTTTGAAGCATGATTACATGAGCAATGTTTCAGTAGCAGAGATGAGGAATTAATTTCTCTTTGTTCGTCTGTCTGACGACCCGATCGCTTTCAAACCGGCAGGAGACAATCCTAATGGCTTTTAGAAGAAGAGTCCCTGAGAAATGTATTAGTACCACAGATCAGGAATGTATAGCTCATTTTTCACGAACCGATCACTTCCAAACCATTAGCAATGCATCCCAATGGCCTTCAAAGCATGATTCCATGAGAAATTTGTCAGTAGCGTAGCTCAAGAATCGAATTTTTCGAAACCATATGCAGTGCATCCTATGGTGCTTTGAAGAATGATTCCATGTCAAAGAGTAGTCACCAGCACAGATCAGGAACGATTATCTCATTTTTGACTTTCTCACGAGCCGATCTCTTTCAAAGCGGCAGGAGACATTCCTTATGGCTTTCAGACGAAGAGTCCTTGAGAAATTGCTCCCTAGAAAAGAGCAGGAATGAATAGCTGATTTTCCTATTGCTCACGAACCGATCTCTGTCAAATGAGCATTATCGCATCCTACGCGCTCTTGAAGCGTGGCTCCTTGTGAACTAGCTCAGGAATGAATCTCTCATGTTTCCTTTTCTCACGAGCCGATCTTCACAAAGGGAACGGTAATGCATCCTAGTGGCGTTTAAACAAAGATTCCTTAAAAATCTGTCACTAGCGCAGCTCAGGAAGTATTTTCATATTTTTTGTATTTCTCACTAACTGATCTCTACCAAACCACTAGAAGAGCATCCTGGTCACTTTAGAAGCATGAGTCCATGAGAAATTTCTCACTACCACAGATCAGGACTATAATTCGCATTATCCATTGTTCTCAGGAACCGATCTCTTATAAACCACTCGCAGAGCATCCTAATGGCTTTTAAAAGATGATTCCTTGCAAAAAATTTCCTTAGCTCAGCTCAGCAATGTATTTCTCATCTTCAGTATTCTCACAAACCCATCTCTTCCAAACTACAAGCAGACAATACTAATGTCTTTTGAAGCGTGATTCCTTGTGACATTTGTCCCCAGCAGAGATGAGCAATGAATCTCTCATGTTTCCTTTTCACACTAACCTATCCCTACCAACAGACCAGTAGTGCCTCCTAGTGGCGTTTAAACAAAGATTCCTTGAACAAATGTGTCACTTGTGCAGCTCAGGAAGCATTTTCATATTTGTTGTATTTCTCACTAAGTGATCTCTACCAAGCCATGAGCAGAGCATCCTGATGTCTCTTGAAGGGCGATTCCATGTGAAATTTGTCCGTAGCCCAGGTCAGGAATTCATCCCTCATGTTTCTTTTTCTCACCAACCGATCTCAACCAACTGACCAGTAGTGCATCCTCGTACCGTTTAAACAAATATTCCTTGAGTAATTGGTCGCTAGCGCAGCTCAGGAAGGATTTGCACATTTGTTCGTTTCTCACTTAGAGATCTCGTCCAAACCATTAGCATAGCGTCCTGGAGCTTTTTGAAGCATGATTCCATGAGAAATTTGTCATAGCAGTGATCAGGAATGTGTTTCTCATTTTTAGTCTTTCTCTCAAACCCAGATCTACCAATCGTTTAGCACTGTCTTGTAATGGTTTTCGGACGAAGATTCCTTGAGAAATTTATCACTAGCATAGTTCAGCAATGTATTTCTCCTTTTCAGTATTCTCACAAAGGAATCTCTTCCAAACCACTAGCAGACAATACTAATGTCTTTTGGAGCGTGACTCCTTGGGAGAATTGTCCCTAGCAGAGATCAGGTCTAAAGCTCTCATGATTCCTTTTCACACAGACCAATCTCTACCATCTGACCAGTAGTGCGTGCTAGTGGCGTTCAAGCAGATTCCTTGAAAAAATTGTCACTAGGGCAGCTCAGAAAGCATTTTCATATTTTTTGTATTTCTGACTAAGTGAGCTCCACCAAACCACGAGCAGAGCATTCTGATGTCTTTTGAAACATGAGTCCATGTGAAATTTTCACTGTCACAGAGCAGGAATATAATTCGCATTATCCATTTTTCTCAGGAACCGATCGCTTTCAAACCACAAACAGAGCATCCTTTTGGCTTTTAGAAGATGATTCCTTGCGAAATTTTCCCCTAACTCAGATTAGCAATGCATTTCGCATTTTCAGTATTCTCAGAAACGCATCTCTTCCAAACCACAAGCAGACAATACTAGTGTCTTTTGAAGCGTGATTCCATGTGAAATTTGTCCCTAGCCCACTTCGGGAATGAATCTCTCACGATCCATTTTCTCAAGAACCGATTTCTACCCCTGACCAGTAGTGCATCCTCGTGGCGATTAAGCAAAGATTCCTTGAAAAAAAGGTCACTAGCACAATTCACAAAGGATTTTGCACATTTTCCTCGTCTTTCTCACGAACCGATCTCTTTGGAAACCGGCAGGAGACATTCCTCATAAGGAATGTTTTTAGACAAAGAGTCCTTGAGAAATTACTCCCTAGAACCGAGCAGGACTAAATATCGGATTTTCGTAAAGCTCACCAACCGATCTCGTCCAAATGAGAATTATAGCATCCTAATCGCTCTTGAAGCAGTATTCCTTGAGAAATTGACACTAGCACAGCTCAGGAAGGATTTTCACATTTTTTGTATTTCTCACTAACCGATCCCTAGCAAATCATTAGCAGAGCATCCTAATGTCTTTTGAAGCATGATTACATGAGCAATGTTTCAGTAGCAGAGATGAGGAATTAATTTCTCTTTGTTCGTCTGTCTGACGACCCGATCGCTTTCAAACCGGCAGGAGACAATCCTAATGGCTTTTAGAAGAAGAGTCCCTGAGAAATGTATTAGTACCACAGATCAGGAATGTATAGCTCATTTTTCACGAACCGATCACTTCCAAACCATTAGCAATGCATCCCAATGGCCTTCAAAGCATGATTCCATGAGAAATTTGTCAGTAGCGTAGCTCAAGAATCGAATTTTTCGAAACCATATGCAGTGCATCCTATGGTGCTTTGAAGAATGATTCCATGTCAAAGAGTAGTCACCAGCACAGATCAGGAACGATTATCTCATTTTTGACTTTCTCACGAGCCGATCTCTTTCAAAGCGGCAGGAGACATTCCTTATGGCTTTCAGACGAAGAGTCCTTGAGAAATTGCTCCCTAGACAAGAGCAGGAATGAATAGCTGATTTTCCTATTGCTCACGAACCGATCTCTGTCAAATGAGCATTATCGCATCCTACGCGCTCTTGAAGCGTGGCTCCTTGTGAACTAGCTCAGGAATGAATCTCTCATGTTTCCTTTTCTCACGAGCCGATCTTCACAAAGGGAACGGTAATGCATCCTAGTGGCGTTTAAACAAAGAGTCCTTGAAAAATCTGTCACTAGCGCAGCTCAGGAAGTAGTTTCATATTTTTTGTATTTCTCACTAACTGATCTCTACCAAACCACTAGCAGAGCATCTAGGTCACTTTAGAAGCATGAGTCCATGAGAAATTTCTCACTACCACAGATCAGGACTATAATTCGCATTATCCATAGTTCTCAGGAACCGATCTCTTATAAACCACTCGCAGAGCATCCTAATGGCTTTTAAAAGATGATTCCTTGCAAAAAATTTCCTTAGCTCAGCTCAGCAATGTATTTCTCATCTTCAGTATTCTCACAAACCCATCTCTTCCAAACTACAGGCAGACAATACTAATGTCTTTTGAAGCGTGATTCCATGTGAAATTTGTCCCTAGCCCACTTCGGGAATGAATCTCTCACGATCCTTTTTCTCAAGAACCGATTTCTACCCCGACCAGTAGTGCATCCTCGTGGCGATTAAGCAAAGATTCCTTGAAAAAAAGGTCACTAGCACAATTCACAAAGGATTTTGCACATTTTCCTCGTCTTTCTCACGAACCGATCTCTTTGGAAACCGGCAGGAGACATTCCTCATAAGGAATGTTTTTAGACAAAGAGTCCTTGAGAAATTACTCCCTAGAACCGAGCAGGACTAAATATCGGATTTTCGTAAAGCTCACCAACCGATCTCGTCCAAATGGGAATTATAGCATCCTAATCGCTCTTGAAGCAGTATTCCTTGAGAAATTGACACTAGCACAGCTCAGGAAGGATTTTCACATTTTTTGTATTTCTCACTAACCGATCCCTAGCAAATCATTAGCAGAGCATCCTAATGTCTTTTGAAGCATGATTACATGAGCAATGTTTCAGTAGCAGAGATGAGGAATTAATTTCTCTTTGTTCGTCTGTCTGACGACCCGATCGCTTTCAAACCGGCAGGAGACAATCCTAATGGCTTTTAGAAGAAGAGTCCCTGAGAAATGTATTAGTACCACAGATCAGGAATGTATAGCTCATTTTTCACGAACCGATCACTTCCAAACCATTAGCAATGCATCCCAATGGCCTTCAAAGCATGATTCCATGAGAAATTTGTCAGTAGCGTAGCTCAAGAATCGAATTTTTCGAAACCATATGCAGTGCATCCTATGGTGCTTTGAAGAATGATTCCATGTCAAAGAGTAGTCACCAGCACAGATCAGGAACGATTATCTCATTTTTGACTTTCTCACGAGCCGATCTCTTTCAAAGCGGCAGGAGACATTCCTTATGGCTTTCAGACGAAGAGTCCTTGAGAAATTGCTCCCTAGAAAAGAGCAGGAATGAATAGCTGATTTTCCTATTGCTCACGAACCGATCTCTGTCAAATGAGCATTATCGCATCCTACGCGCTCTTGAAGCGTGGCTCCTTGTGAACTAGCTCAGGAATGAATCTCTCATGTTTCCTTTTCTCACGAGCCGATCTTCACAAAGGGAACGGTAATGCATCCTAGTGGCGTTTAAACAAAGATTCCTTAAAAATCTGTCACTAGCGCAGCTCAGGAAGTATTTAAATATTTTTTGTATTTCTCACTAACTGATCTCTACCAAACCACTAGAAGAGCATCCTGGTCACTTTAGAAGCATGAGTCCATGAGAAATTTCTCACTACCACAGATCAGGACTATAATTCGCATTATCCATTGTTCTCAGGAACCGATCTCTTATAAACCACTCGCAGAGCATCCTAATGGCTTTTAAAAGATGATTCCTTGCAAAAAATTTCCTTAGCTCAGCTCAGCAATGTATTTCTCATCTTCAGTATTCTCACAAACCCATCTCTTCCAAACTACAAGCAGACAATACTAATGTCTTTTGAAGCGTGATTCCTTGTGACATTTGTCCCCAGCAGAGATGAGCAATGAATCTCTCATGTTTCCTTTTCACACTAACCTATCCCTACCAACAGACCAGTAGTGCCTCCTAGTGGCGTTTAAACAAAGATTCCTTGAACAAATGTGTCACTTGTGCAGCTCAGGAAGCATTTTCATATTTGTTGTATTTCTCACTAAGTGATCTCTACCAAGCCATGAGCAGAGCATCCTGATGTCTCTTGAAGGGCGATTCCATGTGAAATTTGTCCGTAGCCCAGGTCAGGAATTCATCCCTCATGTTTCTTTTTCTCACCAACCGATCTCAACCAACTGACCAGTAGTGCATCCTCGTACCGTTTAAACAAATATTCCTTGAGTAATTGGTCGCTAGCGCAGCTCAGGAAGGATTTGCACATTTGTTCGTTTCTCACTTAGAGATCTCGTCCAAACCATTAGCATAGCGTCCTGGAGCTTTTTGAAGCATGATTCCATGAGAAATTTGTCATAGCAGTGATCAGGAATGTGTTTCTCATTTTTAGTCTTTCTCTCAAACCCAGATCTACCAATCGTTTAGCACTGTCTTGTAATGGTTTTCAGACGAAGATTCCTTGAGAAATTTATCACTAGCATAGTTCAGCAATGTATTTCTCCTTTTCAGTATTCTCACAAAGGAATCTCTTCCAAACCACTAGCAGACAATACTAATGTCTTTTGGAGCGTGACTCCTTGGGAGAATTGTCCCTAGCAGAGATCAGGTCTAAAGCTCTCATGATTCCTTTTCACACAGACCAATCTCTACCATCTGACCAGTAGTGCGTGCTAGTGGCGTTCAAGCAGATTCCTTGAAAAAATTGTCACTAGGGCAGCTCAGAAAGCATTTTCATATTTTTTGTATTTCTGACTAAGTGAGCTCCACCAAACCACGAGCAGAGCATTCTGATGTCTTTTGAAACATGAGTCCATGTGAAATTTTCACTGTCACAGAGCAGGAATATAATTCGCATTATCCATTTTTCTCAGGAACCGATCGCTTTCAAACCACAAACAGAGCATCCTTTTGGCTTTTAGAAGATGATTCCTTGCGAAATTTTCCCCTAACTCAGATTAGCAATGCATTTCGCATTTTCAGTATTCTCAGAAACGCATCTCTTCCAAACCACAAGCAGACAATACTAGTGTCTTTTGAAGCGTGATTCCATGTGAAATTTGTCCCTAGCCCACTTCGGGAATGAATCTCTCACGATCCATTTTCTCAAGAACCGATT
The DNA here is from genome assembly GCF_028017835.1 of Emys orbicularis. Taxonomy (NCBI): domain Eukaryota; kingdom Metazoa; phylum Chordata; order Testudines; family Emydidae; genus Emys; species Emys orbicularis. Next base: position 344,388 of record NW_027045194.1, read on the forward strand.
TCTACCCCTGACCAGTAGTGCATCCTCGTGGCGATTAAGCAAAGATTCCTTGAAAAAAAGGTCACTAGCACAATTCACAAAGGATTTTGCACATTTTCCTCGTCTTTCTCACGAACCGATCTCTTTGGAAACCGGCAGGAGACATTCCTCATAAGGAATGTTTTTAGACAAAGAGTCCTTGAGAAATTACTCCCTAGAACCGAGCAGGACTAAATATCGGATTTTCGTAAAGCTCACCAACCGATCTCGTCCAAATGAGAATTATAGCATCCTAATCGCTCTTGAAGCAGTATTCCTTGAGAAATTGACACTAGCACAGCTCAGGAAGGATTTTCACATTTTTTGTATTTCTCACTAACCGATCCCTAGCAAATCATTAGCAGAGCATCCTAATGTCTTTTGAAGCATGATTACATGAGCAATGTTTCAGTAGCAGAGATGAGGAATTAATTTCTCTTTGTTCGTCTGTCTGACGACCCGATCGCTTTCAAACCGGCAGGAGACAATCCTAATGGCTTTTAGAAGAAGAGTCCCTGAGAAATGTATTAGTACCACAGATCAGGAATGTATAGCTCATTTTTCACGAACCGATCACTTCCAAACCATTAGCAATGCATCCCAATGGCCTTCAAAGCATGATTCCATGAGAAATTTGTCAGTAGCGTAGCTCAAGAATCGAATTTTTCGAAACCATATGCAGTGCATCCTATGGTGCTTTGAAGAATGATTCCATGTCAAAGAGTAGTCACCAGCACAGATCAGGAACGATTATCTCATTTTTGACTTTCTCACGAGCCGATCTCTTTCAAAGCGGCAGGAGACATTCCTTATGGCTTTCAGACGAAGAGTCCTTGAGAAATTGCTCCCTAGAAAAGAGCAGGAATGAATAGCTGATTTTCCTATTGCTCACGAACCGATCTCTGTCAAATGAGCATTATCGCATCCTACGCGCTCTTGAAGCGTGGCTCCTTGTGAACTAGCTCAGGAATGAATCTCTCATGTTTCCTTTTCTCACGAGCCGATCTTCACAAAGGGAACGGTAATGCATCCTAGTGGCGTTTAAACAAAGAGTCCTTGAAAAATCTGTCACTAGCGCAGCTCAGGAAGTAGTTTCATATTTTTTGTATTTCTCACTAACTGATCTCTACCAAACCACTAGCAGAGCATCTAGGTCACTTTAGAAGCATGAGTCCATGAGAAATTTCTCACTACCACAGATCAGGACTATAATTCGCATTATCCATAGTTCTCAGGAACCGATCTCTTATAAACCACTCGCAGAGCATCCTAATGGCTTTTAAAAGATGATTCCTTGCAAAAAAATTTCCTTAGCTCAGCTCAGCAATGTATTTCTCATCTTCAGTATTCTCACAAACCCATCTCTTCCAAACTACAGGCAGACAATACTAATGTCTTTTGAAGCGTGACTCCTTGTGACATTTGTCCCCAGCAGAGATGAGCGATGAATCTCTCGTTTCCTTTTCACACTAACCTATCCCTACCAACAGACCAGTAGTGCCTCCTAGTGGCGTTTAAACAAAGATTCCTTGAACAAATGTGTCACTTGTGCAGCTCAGGAAGCATTTTCATATTTGTTGTATTTCTCACTAAGTGATCTCTACCAAGCCATGAGCAGAGCATCCTGATGTCTCTTGACGGGCGATTCCATGTGAAATTTGTCCGTATCCCAGATCAGGAATATGTTTCTCATTTTTCGTCTTTCTCACAAACCCAGATCTACCAATCGTTTAGCACTGTCTTGTAATGGTTTTCGGACGAAGATTCCTTGAGAAATTTATCACTAGCATAGTTCAGCAATGTATTTCTCCTTTTCAGTATTCTCACAAAGGCATCTCTTCCAAACCACTAGCAGACAATTCTAATGTCTTTTGGAGCGTGACTCCTTGGGAGAATTGTCCCTAGCAGAGATCAAGACTAAAGCTCTCATGATTCCTTTTCACACAGACCAATCTCTACCATCTGACCAGTAGTGCGTGCTAGTGGCGTTCAAGCAGATTCCTTGAACAAATTGTCACTAGCGCAGCTCAGAAAGCATTTTCATATTTTTTGTATTTCTGACTAAGTGAGCTCCACCAAACCACGAGCAGAGCATTCTGATGTCTTTTGAACCATGAGTCCATGTGAAATTTTCACTGTCACAGAGCAGGAATATAATTCGCATTATCCATTTTTCTCAGGAAGCGATCGCTTTCAAACCACTAACAGAGTATCCTTTTGGCTTTTAGAAGATGATTCCTTGCGAAATTTTCCCCTAACTCAGATTAGCAATGCATTTCGCATTTTCAGTATTCTCAGAAACGCATCTCTTCCAAACCACAAGCAAACAATACTAGTGTCTTTTGAAGCGTGATTCCATGTGAAATTTGTCCCTAGCCCACTTCGGGAATGAATCTCTCACGATCCTTTTTCTCAAGAACCGATTTCTACCCCGACCAGTAGTGCATCCTCGTGGCGATTAAGCAAAGATTCCTTGAAAAAAAGGTCACTAGCACAATTCACAAAGGATTTTGCACATTTTCCTCGTCTTTCTCACGAACCGATCTCTTTGGAAACCGGCAGGAGACATTCCTCATAAGGAATGTTTTTAGACAAAGAGTCCTTGAGAAATTACTCCCTAGAACCGAGCAGGACTAAATATCGGATTTTCGTAAAGCTCACCAACCGATCTCGTCCAAATGGGAATTATAGCATCCTAATCGCTCTTGAAGCAGTATTCCTTGAGAAATTGACACTAGCACAGCTCAGGAAGGATTTTCACATTTTTTGTATTTCTCACTAACCGATCCCTAGCAAATCATTAGCAGAGCATCCTAATGTCTTTTGAAGCATGATTACATGAGCAATGTTTCAGTAGCAGAGATGAGGAATTAATTTCTCTTTGTTCGTCTGTCTGACGACCCGATCGCTTTCAAACCGGCAGGAGACAATCCTAATGGCTTTTAGAAGAAGAGTCCCTGAGAAATGTATTAGTACCACAGATCAGGAATGTATAGCTCATTTTTCACGAACCGATCACTTCCAAACCATTAGCAATGCATCCCAATGGCCTTCAAAGCATGATTCCATGAGAAATTTGTCAGTAGCGTAGCTCAAGAATCGAATTTTTCGAAACCATATGCAGTGCATCCTATGGTGCTTTGAAGAATGATTCCATGTCAAAGAGTAGTCACCAGCACAGATCAGGAACGATTATCTCATTTTTGACTTTCTCACGAGCCGATCTCTTTCAAAGCGGCAGGAGACATTCCTTATGGCTTTCAGACGAAGAGTCCTTGAGAAATTGCTCCCTAGAAAAGAGCAGGAATGAATAGCTGATTTTCCTATTGCTCACGAACCGATCTCTGTCAAATGAGCATTATCGCATCCTACGCGCTCTTGAAGCGTGGCTCCTTGTGAACTAGCTCAGGAATGAATCTCTCATGTTTCCTTTTCTCACGAGCCGATCTTCACAAAGGGAACGGTAATGCATCCTAGTGGCGTTTAAACAAAGATTCCTTAAAAATCTGTCACTAGCGCAGCTCAGGAAGTATTTTCATATTTTTTGTATTTCTCACTAACTGATCTCTACCAAACCACTAGAAGAGCATCCTGGTCACTTTAGAAGCATGAGTCCATGAGAAATTTCTCACTACCACAGATCAGGACTATAATTCGCATTATCCATTGTTCTCAGGAACCGATCTCTTATAAACCACTCGCAGAGCATCCTAATGGCTTTTAAAAGATGATTCCTTGCAAAAAATTTCCTTAGCTCAGCTCAGCAATGTATTTCTCATCTTCAGTATTCTCACAAACCCATCTCTTCCAAACTACAAGCAGACAATACTAATGTCTTTTGAAGCGTGATTCCTTGTGACATTTGTCCCCAGCAGAGATGAGCAATGAATCTCTCATGTTTCCTTTTCACACTAACCTATCCCTACCAACAGACCAGTAGTGCCTCCTAGTGGCGTTTAAACAAAGATTCCTTGAACAAATGTGTCACTTGTGCAGCTCAGGAAGCATTTTCATATTTGTTGTATTTCTCACTAAGTGATCTCTACCAAGCCATGAGCAGAGCATCCTGATGTCTCTTGAAGGGCGATTCCATGTGAAATTTGTCCGTAGCCCAGGTCAGGAATTCATCCCTCATGTTTCTTTTTCTCACCAACCGATCTCAACCAACTGACCAGTAGTGCATCCTCGTACCGTTTAAACAAATATTCCTTGAGTAATTGGTCGCTAGCGCAGCTCAGGAAGGATTTGCACATTTGTTCGTTTCTCACTTAGAGATCTCGTCCAAACCATTAGCATAGCGTCCTGGAGCTTTTTGAAGCATGATTCCATGAGAAATTTGTCATAGCAGTGATCAGGAATGTGTTTCTCATTTTTAGTCTTTCTCTCAAACCCAGATCTACCAATCGTTTAGCACTGTCTTGTAATGGTTTTCAGACGAAGATTCCTTGAGAAATTTATCACTAGCATAGTTCAGCAATGTATTTCTCCTTTTCAGTATTCTCACAAAGGAATCTCTTCCAAACCACTAGCAGACAATACTAATGTCTTTTGGAGCGTGACTCCTTGGGAGAATTGTCCCTAGCAGAGATCAGGTCTAAAGCTCTCATGATTCCTTTTCACACAGACCAATCTCTACCATCTGACCAGTAGTGCGTGCTAGTGGCGTTCAAGCAGATTCCTTGAAAAAATTGTCACTAGGGCAGCTCAGAAAGCATTTTCATATTTTTTGTATTTCTGACTAAGTGATCTCCACCAAACCACGAGCAGAGCATTCTGATGTCTTTTGAACCATGAGTCCATGTGAAATTTTCACTGTCACAGAGCAGGAATATAATTCGCATTATCCATTTTTCTCAGGAACCGATCGCTTTCAAACCACAAACAGAGCATCCTTTTGGCTTTTAGAAGATGATTCCTTGCGAAATTTTCCCCTAACTCAGATTAGCAATGCATTTCGCATTTTCAGTATTCTCAGAAACGCATCTCTTCCAAACCACAAGCAGACAATACTAGTGTCTTTTGAAGCGTGATTCCATGTGAAATTTGTCCCTAGCCCACTTCGGGAATGAATCTCTCACGATCCATTTTCTCAAGAACCGATTTCTACCCCTGACCAGTAGTGCATCCTCGTGGCGATTAAGCAAAGATTCCTTGAAAAAAAGGTCACTAGCACAATTCACAAAGGATTTTGCACATTTTCCTCGTCTTTCTCACGAACCGATCTCTTTGGAAACCGGCAGGAGACATTCCTCATAAGGAATGTTTTTAGACAAAGAGTCCTTGAGAAATTACTCCCTAGAACCGAGCAGGACTAAATATCGGATTTTCGTAAAGCTCACCAACCGATCTCGTCCAAATGAGAATTATAGCATCCTAATCGCTCTTGAAGCAGTATTCCTTGAGAAATTGACACTAGCACAGCTCAGGAAGGATTTTCACATTTTTTGTATTTCTCACTAACCGATCCCTAGCAAATCATTAGCAGAGCATCCTAATGTCTTTTGAAGCATGATTACATGAGCAATGTTTCAGTAGCAGAGATGAGGAATTAATTTCTCTTTGTTCGTCTGTCTGACGACCCGATCGCTTTCAAACCGGCAGGAGACAATCCTAATGGCTTTTAGAAGAAGAGTCCCTGAGAAATGTATTAGTACCACAGATCAGGAATGTATAGCTCATTTTTCACGAACCGATCACTTCCAAACCATTAGCAATGCATCCCAATGGCCTTCAAAGCATGATTCCATGAGAAATTTGTCAGTAGCGTAGCTCAAGAATCGAATTTTTCGAAACCATATGCAGTGCATCCTATGGTGCTTTGAAGAATGATTCCATGTCAAAGAGTAGTCACCAGCACAGATCAGGAACGATTATCTCATTTTTGACTTTCTCACGAGCCGATCTCTTTCAAAGCGGCAGGAGACATTCCTTATGGCTTTCAGACGAAGAGTCCTTGAGAAATTGCTCCCTAGACAAGAGCAGGAATGAATAGCTGATTTTCCTATTGCTCACGAACCGATCTCTGTCAAATGAGCATTATCGCATCCTACGCGCTCTTGAAGCGTGGCTCCTTGTGAACTAGCTCAGGAATGAATCTCTCATGTTTCCTTTTCTCACGAGCCGATCTTCACAAAGGGAACGGTAATGCATCCTAGTGGCGTTTAAACAAAGAGTCCTTGAAAAATCTGTCACTAGCGCAGCTCAGGAAGTAGTTTCATATTTTTTGTATTTCTCACTAACTGATCTCTACCAAACCACTAGCAGAGCATCTAGGTCACTTTAGAAGCATGAGTCCATGAGAAATTTCTCACTACCACAGATCAGGACTATAATTCGCATTATCCATAGTTCTCAGGAACCGATCTCTTATAAACCACTCGCAGAGCATCCTAATGGCTTTTAAAAGATGATTCCTTGCAAAAAATTTCCTTAGCTCAGCTCAGCAATGTATTTCTCATCTTCAGTATTCTCACAAACCCATCTCTTCCAAACTACAGGCAGACAATACTAATGTCTTTTGAAGCGTGATTCCATGTGAAATTTGTCCCTAGCCCACTTCGGGAATGAATCTCTCACGATCCTTTTTCTCAAGAACCGATTTCTACCCCGACCAGTAGTGCATCCTCGTGGCGATTAAGCAAAGATTCCTTGAAAAAAAGGTCACTAGCACAATTCACAAAGGATTTTGCACATTTTCCTCGTCTTTCTCACGAACCGATCTCTTTGGAAACCGGCAGGAGACATTCCTCATAAGGAATGTTTTTAGACAAAGAGTCCTTGAGAAATTACTCCCTAGAACCGAGCAGGACTAAATATCGGATTTTCGTAAAGCTCACCAACCGATCTCGTCCAAATGGGAATTATAGCATCCTAATCGCTCTTGAAGCAGTATTCCTTGAGAAATTGACACTAGCACAGCTCAGGAAGGATTTTCACATTTTTTGTATTTCTCACTAACCGATCCCTAGCAAATCATTAGCAGAGCATCCTAATGTCTTTTGAAGCATGATTACATGAGCAATGTTTCAGTAGCAGAGATGAGGAATTAATTTCTCTTTGTTCGTCTGTCTGACGACCCGATCGCTTTCAAACCGGCAGGAGACAATCCTAATGGCTTTTAGAAGAAGAGTCCCTGAGAAATGTATTAGTACCACAGATCAGGAATGTATAGCTCATTTTTCACGAACCGATCACTTCCAAACCATTAGCAATGCATCCCAATGGCCTTCAAAGCATGATTCCATGAGAAATTTGTCAGTAGCGTAGCTCAAGAATCGAATTTTTCGAAACCATATGCAGTGCATCCTATGGTGCTTTGAAGAATGATTCCATGTCAAAGAGTAGTCACCAGCACAGATCAGGAACGATTATCTCATTTTTGACTTTCTCACGAGCCGATCTCTTTCAAAGCGGCAGGAGACATTCCTTATGGCTTTCAGACGAAGAGTCCTTGAGAAATTGCTCCCTAGAAAAGAGCAGGAATGAATAGCTGATTTTCCTATTGCTCACGAACCGATCTCTGTCAAATGAGCATTATCGCATCCTACGCGCTCTTGAAGCGTGGCTCCTTGTGAACTAGCTCAGGAATGAATCTCTCATGTTTCCTTTTCTCACGAGCCGATCTTCACAAAGGGAACGGTAATGCATCCTAGTGGCGTTTAAACAAAGATTCCTTAAAAATCTGTCACTAGCGCAGCTCAGGAAGTATTTAAATATTTTTTGTATTTCTCACTAACTGATCTCTACCAAACCACTAGAAGAGCATCCTGGTCACTTTAGAAGCATGAGTCCATGAGAAATTTCTCACTACCACAGATCAGGACTATAATTCGCATTATCCATTGTTCTCAGGAACCGATCTCTTATAAACCACTCGCAGAGCATCCTAATGGCTTTTAAAAGATGATTCCTTGCAAAAAATTTCCTTAGCTCAGCTCAGCAATGTATTTCTCATCTTCAGTATTCTCACAAACCCATCTCTTCCAAACTACAAGCAGACAATACTAATGTCTTTTGAAGCGTGATTCCTTGTGACATTTGTCCCCAGCAGAGATGAGCAATGAATCTCTCATGTTTCCTTTTCACACTAACCTATCCCTACCAACAGACCAGTAGTGCCTCCTAGTGGCGTTTAAACAAAGATTCCTTGAACAAATGTGTCACTTGTGCAGCTCAGGAAGCATTTTCATATTTGTTGTATTTCTCACTAAGTGATCTCTACCAAGCCATGAGCAGAGCATCCTGATGTCTCTTGAAGGGCGATTCCATGTGAAATTTGTCCGTAGCCCAGGTCAGGAATTCATCCCTCATGTTTCTTTTTCTCACCAACCGATCTCAACCAACTGACCAGTAGTGCATCCTCGTACCGTTTAAACAAATATTCCTTGAGTAATTGGTCGCTAGCGCAGCTCAGGAAGGATTTGCACATTTGTTCGTTTCTCACTTAGAGATCTCGTCCAAACCATTAGCATAGCGTCCTGGAGCTTTTTGAAGCATGATTCCATGAGAAATTTGTCATAGCAGTGATCAGGAATGTGTTTCTCATTTTTAGTCTTTCTCTCAAACCCAGATCTACCAATCGTTTAGCACTGTCTTGTAATGGTTTTCAGACGAAGATTCCTTGAGAAATTTATCACTAGCATAGTTCAGCAATGTATTTCTCCTTTTCAGTATTCTCACAAAGGAATCTCTTCCAAACCACTAGCAGACAATACTAATGTCTTTTGGAGCGTGACTCCTTGGGAGAATTGTCCCTAGCAGAGATCAGGTCTAAAGCTCTCATGATTCCTTTTCACACAGACCAATCTCTACCATCTGACCAGTAGTGCGTGCTAGTGGCGTTCAAGCAGATTCCTTGAAAAAATTGTCACTAGGGCAGCTCAGAAAGCATTTTCATATTTTTTGTATTTCTGACTAAGTGAGCTCCACCAAACCACGAGCAGAGCATTCTGATGTCTTTTGAAACATGAGTCCATGTGAAATTTTCACTGTCACAGAGCAGGAATATAATTCGCATTATCCATTTTTCTCAGGAACCGATCGCTTTCAAACCACAAACAGAGCATCCTTTTGGCTTTTAGAAGATGATTCCTTGCGAAATTTTCCCCTAACTCAGATTAGCAATGCATTTCGCATTTTCAGTATTCTCAGAAACGCATCTCTTCCAAACCACAAGCAGACAATACTAGTGTCTTTTGAAGCGTGATTCCATGTGAAATTTGTCCCTAGCCCACTTCGGGAATGAATCTCTCACGATCCATTTTCTCAAGAACCGATTTCTACCCCTGACCAGTAGTGCATCCTCGTGGCGATTAAGCAAAGATTCCTTGAAAAAAAGGTCACTAGCACAATTCACAAAGGATTTTGCACATTTTCCTCGTCTTTCTCACGAACCGATCTCTTTGGAAACCGGCAGGAGACATTCCTCATAAGGAATGTTTTTAGACAAAGAGTCCTTGAGAAATTACTCCCTAGAACCGAGCAGGACTAAATATCGGATTTTCGTAAAGCTCACCAACCGATCTCGTCCAAATGAGAATTATAGCATCCTAATCGCTCTTGAAGCAGTATTCCTTGAGAAATTGACACTAGCACAGCTCAGGAAGGATTTTCACATTTTTTGTATTTCTCACTAACCGATCCCTAGCAAATCATTAGCAGAGCATCCTAATGTCTTTTGAAGCATGATTACATGAGCAATGTTTCAGTAGCAGAGATGAGGAATTAATTTCTCTTTGTTCGTCTGTCTGACGACCCGATCGCTTTCAAACCGGCAGGAGACAATCCTAATGGCTTTTAGAAGAAGAGTCCCTGAGAAATGTATTAGTACCACAGATCAGGAATGTATAGCTCATTTTTCACGAACCGATCACTTCCAAACCATTAGCAATGCATCCCAATGGCCTTCAAAGCATGATTCCATGAGAAATTTGTCAGTAGCGTAGCTCAAGAATCGAATTTTTCGAAACCATATGCAGTGCATCCTATGGTGCTTTGAAGAATGATTCCATGTCAAAGAGTAGTCACCAGCACAGATCAGGAACGATTATCTCATTTTTGACTTTCTCACGAGCCGATCTCTTTCAAAGCGGCAGGAGACATTCCTTATGGCTTTCAGACGAAGAGTCCTTGAGAAATTGCTCCCTAGAAAAGAGCAGGAATGAATAGCTGATTTTCCTATTGCTCACGAACCGATCTCTGTCAAATGAGCATTATCGCATCCTACGCGCTCTTGAAGCGTGGCTCCTTGTGAACTAGCTCAGGAATGAATCTCTCATGTTTCCTTTTCTCACGAGCCGATCTTCACAAAGGGAACGGTAATGCATCCTAGTGGCGTTTAAACAAAGAGTCCTTGAAAAATCTGTCACTAGCGCAGCTCAGGAAGTAGTTTCATATTTTTTGTATTTCTCACTAACTGATCTCTACCAAACCACTAGCAGAGCATCTAGGTCACTTTAGAAGCATGAGTCCATGAGAAATTTCTCACTACCACAGATCAGGACTATAATTCGCATTATCCATAGTTCTCAGGAACCGATCTCTTATAAACCACTCGCAGAGCATCCTAATGGCTTTTAAAAGATGATTCCTTGCAAAAAATTTCCTTAGCTCAGCTCAGCAATGTATTTCTCATCTTCAGTATTCTCACAAACCCATCTCTTCCAAACTACAGGCAGACAATACTAATGTCTTTTGAAGCGTGATTCCTTGTGACATTTGTCCCCAGCAGAGATGAGCGATGAATCTCTCGTTTCCTTTTCACACTAACCTATCCCTACCAACAGACCAGTAGTGCCTCCTAGTGGCGTTTAAACAAAGATTCCTTGAACAAATGTGTCACTTGTGCAGCTCAGGAAGCATTTTCATATTTGTTGTATTTCTCACTAAGTGATCTCTACCAAGCCATGAGCAGAGCATCCTGATGTCTCTTGACGGGCGATTCCATGTGAAATTTGTCCGTATCCCAGATCAGGAATATGTTTCTCATTTTTCGTCTTTCTCACAAACCCAGATCTACCAATCGTTTAGCACTGTCTTGTAATGGTTTTCGGACGAAGATTCCTTGAGAAATTTATCACTAGCATAGTTCAGCAATGTATTTCTCCTTTTCAGTATTCTCACAAAGGCATCTCTTCCAAACCACTAGCAGACAATTCTAATGTCTTTTGGAGCGTGACTCCTTGGGAGAATTGTCCCTAGCAGAGATCAAGACTAAAGCTCTCATGATTCCTTTTCACACAGACCAATCTCTACCATCTGACCAGTAGTGCGTGCTAGTGGCGTTCAAGCAGATTCCTTGAACAAATTGTCACTAGCGCAGCTCAGAAAGCATTTTCATATTTTTTGTATTTCTGACTAAGTGAGCTCCACCAAACCACGAGCAGAGCATTCTGATGTCTTTTGAACCATGAGTCCATGTGAAATTTTCACTGTCACAGAGCAGGAATATAATTCGCATTATCCATTTTTCTCAGGAAGCGATCGCTTTCAAACCACTAACAGAGTATCCTTTTGGCTTTTAGAAGATGATTCCTTGCGAAATTTTCCCCTAACTCAGATTAGCAATGCATTTCGCATTTTCAGTATTCTCAGAAACGCATCTCTTCCAAACCACAAGCAAACAATACTAGTGTCTTTTGAAGCGTGATTCCATGTGAAATTTGTCCCTAGCCCACTTCGGGAATGAATCTCTCACGATCCTTTTTCTCAAGAACCGATTTCTACCCCGACCAGTAGTGCATCCTCGTGGCGATTAAGCAAAGATTCCTTGAAAAAAAGGTCACTAGCACAATTCACAAAGGATTTTGCACATTTTCCTCGTCTTTCTCACGAACCGATCTCTTTGGAAACCGGCAGGAGACATTCCTCATAAGGAATGTTTTTAGACAAAGAGTCCTTGAGAAATTACTCCCTAGAACCGAGCAGGACTAAATATCGGATTTTCGTAAAGCTCACCAACCGATCTCGTCCAAATGGGAATTATAGCATCCTAATCGCTCTTGAAGCAGTATTCCTTGAGAAATTGACACTAGCACAGCTCAGGAAGGATTTTCACATTTTTTGTATTTCTCACTAACCGATCCCTAGCAAATCATTAGCAGAGCATCCTAATGTCTTTTGAAGCATGATTACATGAGCAATGTTTCAGTAGCAGAGATGAGGAATTAATTTCTCTTTGTTCGTCTGTCTGACGACCCGATCGCTTTCAAACCGGCAGGAGACAATCCTAATGGCTTTTAGAAGAAGAGTCCCTGAGAAATGTATTAGTACCACAGATCAGGAATGTATAGCTCATTTTTCACGAACCGATCACTTCCAAACCATTAGCAATGCATCCCAATGGCCTTCAAAGCATGATTCCATGAGAAATTTGTCAGTAGCGTAGCTCAAGAATCGAATTTTTCGAAACCATATGCAGTGCATCCTATGGTGCTTTGAAGAATGATTCCATGTCAAAGAGTAGTCACCAGCACAGATCAGGAACGATTATCTCATTTTTGACTTTCTCACGAGCCGATCTCTTTCAAAGCGGCAGGAGACATTCCTTATGGCTTTCAGACGAAGAGTCCTTGAGAAATTGCTCCCTAGAAAAGAGCAGGAATGAATAGCTGATTTTCCTATTGCTCACGAACCGATCTCTGTCAAATGAGCATTATCGCATCCTACGCGCTCTTGAAGCGTGGCTCCTTGTGAACTAGCTCAGGAATGAATCTCTCATGTTTCCTTTTCTCACGAGCCGATCTTCACAAAGGGAACGGTAATGCATCCTAGTGGCGTTTAAACAAAGAGTCCTTGAAAAGTCTGTCACTAGCGCAGCTCAGGAAGTATTTTCATATTTTTTGTATTTCTCACTAACTGATCTCTACCAAACCACTAGAAGAGCATCCTGGTCACTTTAGAAGCATGAGTCCATGAGAAATTTCTCACTACCACAGATCAGGACTATAATTCGCATTATCCATTGTTCTCAGGAACCGATCTCTTATAAACCACTCGCAGAGCATCCTAATGGCTTTTAAAAGATGATTCCTTGCAAAAAATTTCCTTAGCTCAGCTCAGCAATGTATTTCTCATCTTCAGTATTCTCACAAACCCATCTCTTCCAAACTACAAGCAGACAATACTAATGTCTTTTGAAGCGTGATTCCTTGTGACATTTGTCCCCAGCAGAGATGAGCAATGAATCTCTCATGTTTCCTTTTCACACTAACCTATCCCTACCAACAGACCAGTAGTGCCTCCTAGTGGCGTTTAAACAAAGATTCCTTGAACAAATGTGTCACTTGTGCAGCTCAGGAAGCATTTTCATATTTGTTGTATTTCTCACTAAGTGATCTCTACCAAGCCATGAGCAGAGCATCCTGATGTCTCTTGAAGGGCGATTCCATGTGAAATTTGTCCGTAGCCCAGGTCAGGAATTCATCCCTCATGTTTCTTTTTCTCACCAACCGATCTCAACCAACTGACCAGTAGTGCATCCTCGTACCGTTTAAACAAATATTCCTTGAGTAATTGGTCGCTAGCGCAGCTCAGGAAGGATTTGCACATTTGTTCGTTTCTCACTTAGAGATCTCGTCCAAACCATTAGCATAGCGTCCTGGAGCTTTTTGAAGCATGATTCCATGAGAAATTTGTCATAGCAGTGATCAGGAATGTGTTTCTCATTTTTAGTCTTTCTCTCAAACCCAGATCTACCAATCGTTTAGCACTGTCTTGTAATGGTTTTCAGACGAAGATTCCTTGAGAAATTTATCACTAGCATAGTTCAGCAATGTATTTCTCCTTTTCAGTATTCTCACAAAGGAATCTCTTCCAAACCACTAGCAGACAATACTAATGTCTTTTGGAGCGTGACTCCTTGGGAGAATTGTCCCTAGCAGAGATCAGGTCTAAAGCTCTCATGATTCCTTTTCACACAGACCAATCTCTACCATCTGACCAGTAGTGCGTGCTAGTGGCGTTCAAGCAGATTCCTTGAAAAAATTGTCACTAGGGCAGCTCAGAAAGCATTTTCATATTTTTTGTATTTCTGACTAAGTGAGCTCCACCAAACCACGAGCAGAGCATTCTGATGTCTTTTGAAACATGAGTCCATGTGAAATTTTCACTGTCACAGAGCAGGAATATAATTCGCATTATCCATTTTTCTCAGGAACCGATCGCTTTCAAACCACAAACAGAGCATCCTTTTGGCTTTTAGAAGATGATTCCTTGCGAAATTTTCCCCTAACTCAGATTAGCAATGCATTTCGCATTTTCAGTATTCTCAGAAACGCATCTCTTCCAAACCACAAGCAGACAATACTAGTGTCTTTTGAAGCGTGATTCCATGTGAAATTTGTCCCTAGCCCACTTCGGGAATGAATCTCTCACGATCCATTTTCTCAAGAACCGATTTCTACCCCTGACCAGTAGTGCATCCTCGTGGCGATTAAGCAAAGATTCCTTGAAAAAAAGGTCACTAGCACAATTCACAAAGGATTTTGCACATTTTCCTCGTCTTTCTCACGAACCGATCTCTTTGGAAACCGGCAGGAGACATTCCTCATAAGGAATGTTTTTAGACAAAGAGTCCTTGAGAAATTACTCCCTAGAACCGAGCAGGACTAAATATCGGATTTTCGTAAAGCTCACCAACCGATCTCGTCCAAATGAGAATTATAGCATCCTAATCGCTCTTGAAGCAGTATTCCTTGAGAAATTGACACTAGCACAGCTCAGGAAGGATTTTCACATTTTTTGTATTTCTCACTAACCGATCCCTAGCAAATCATTAGCAGAGCATCCTAATGTCTTTTGAAGCATGATTACATGAGCAATGTTTCAGTAGCAGAGATGAGGAATTAATTTCTCTTTGTTCGTCTGTCTGACGACCCGATCGCTTTCAAACCGGCAGGAGACAATCCTAATGGCTTTTAGAAGAAGAGTCCCTGAGAAATGTATTAGTACCACAGATCAGGAATGTATAGCTCATTTTTCACGAACCGATCACTTCCAAACCATTAGCAATGCATCCCAATGGCCTTCAAAGCATGATTCCATGAGAAATTTGTCAGTAGCGTAGCTCAAGAATCGAATTTTTCGAAACCATATGCAGTGCATCCTATGGTGCTTTGAAGAATGATTCCATGTCAAAGAGTAGTCACCAGCACAGATCAGGAACGATTATCTCATTTTTGACTTTCTCACGAGCCGATCTCTTTCAAAGCGGCAGGAGACATTCCTTATGGCTTTCAGACGAAGAGTCCTTGAGAAATTGCTCCCTAGAAAAGAGCAGGAATGAATAGCTGATTTTCCTATTGCTCACGAACCGATCTCTGTCAAATGAGCATTATCGCATCCTACGCGCTCTTGAAGCGTGGCTCCTTGTGAACTAGCTCAGGAATGAATCTCTCATGTTTCCTTTTCTCACGAGCCGATCTTCACAAAGGGAACGGTAATGCATCCTAGTGGCGTTTAAACAAAGAGTCCTTGAAAAATCTGTCACTAGCGCAGCTCAGGAAGTAGTTTCATATTTTTTGTATTTCTCACTAACTGATCTCTACCAAACCACTAGCAGAGCATCTAGGTCACTTTAGAAGCATGAGTCCATGAGAAATTTCTCACTACCACAGATCAGGACTATAATTCGCATTATCCATAGTTCTCAGGAACCGATCTCTTATAAACCACTCGCAGAGCATCCTAATGGCTTTTAAAAGATGATTCCTTGCAAAAAATTTCCTTAGCTCAGCTCAGCAATGTATTTCTCATCTTCAGTATTCTCACAAACCCATCTCTTCCAAACTACAGGCAGACAATACTAATGTCTTTTGAAGCGTGATTCCTTGTGACATTTGTCCCCAGCAGAGATGAGCGATGAATCTCTCGTTTCCTTTTCACACTAACCTATCCCTACCAACAGACCAGTAGTGCCTCCTAGTGGCGTTTAAACAAAGATTCCTTGAACAAATGTGTCACTTGTGCAGCTCAGGAAGCATTTTCATATTTGTTGTATTTCTCACTAAGTGATCTCTACCAAGCCATGAGCAGAGCATCCTGATGTCTCTTGACGGGCGATTCCATGTGAAATTTGTCCGTATCCCAGATCAGGAATATGTTTCTCATTTTTCGTCTTTCTCACAAACCCAGATCTACCAATCGTTTAGCACTGTCTTGTAATGGTTTTCGGACGAAGATTCCTTGAGAAATTTATCACTAGCATAGTTCAGCAATGTATTTCTCCTTTTCAGTATTCTCACAAAGGCATCTCTTCCAAACCACTAGCAGACAATTCTAATGTCTTTTGGAGCGTGACTCCTTGGGAGAATTGTCCCTAGCAGAGATCAAGACTAAAGCTCTCATGATTCCTTTTCACACAGACCAATCTCTACCATCTGACCAGTAGTGCGTGCTAGTGGCGTTCAAGCAGATTCCTTGAACAAATTGTCACTAGCGCAGCTCAGAAAGCATTTTCATATTTTTTGTATTTCTGACTAAGTGAGCTCCACCAAACCACGAGCAGAGCATTCTGATGTCTTTTGAACCATGAGTCCATGTGAAATTTTCACTGTCACAGAGCAGGAATATAATTCGCATTATCCATTTTTCTCAGGAAGCGATCGCTTTCAAACCACTAACAGAGTATCCTTTTGGCTTTTAGAAGATGATTCCTTGCGAAATTTTCCCCTAACTCAGATTAGCAATGCATTTCGCATTTTCAGTATTCTCAGAAACGCATCTCTTCCAAACCACAAGCAAACAATACTAGTGTCTTTTGAAGCGTGATTCCATGTGAAATTTGTCCCTAGCCCACTTCGGGAATGAATCTCTCACGATCCTTTTTCTCAAGAACCGATTTCTACCCCGACCAGTAGTGCATCCTCGTGGCGATTAAGCAAAGATTCCTTGAAAAAAAGGTCACTAGCACAATTCACAAAGGATTTTGCACATTTTCCTCGTCTTTCTCACGAACCGATCTCTTTGGAAACCGGCAGGAGACATTCCTCATAAGGAATGTTTTTAGACAAAGAGTCCTTGAGAAATTACTCCCTAGAACCGAGCAGGACTAAATATCGGATTTTCGTAAAGCTCACCAACCGATCTCGTCCAAATGGGAATTATAGCATCCTAATCGCTCTTGAAGCAGTATTCCTTGAGAAATTGACACTAGCACAGCTCAGGAAGGATTTTCACATTTTTTGTATTTCTCACTAACCGATCCCTAGCAAATCATTAGCAGAGCATCCTAATGTCTTTTGAAGCATGATTACATGAGCAATGTTTCAGTAGCAGAGATGAGGAATTAATTTCTCTTTGTTCGTCTGTCTGACGACCCGATCGCTTTCAAACCGGCAGGAGACAATCCTAATGGCTTTTAGAAGAAGAGTCCCTGAGAAATGTATTAGTACCACAGATCAGGAATGTATAGCTCATTTTTCACGAACCGATCACTTCCAAACCATTAGCAATGCATCCCAATGGCCTTCAAAGCATGATTCCATGAGAAATTTGTCAGTAGCGTAGCTCAAGAATCGAATTTTTCGAAACCATATGCAGTGCATCCTATGGTGCTTTGAAGAATGATTCCATGTCAAAGAGTAGTCACCAGCACAGATCAGGAACGATTATCTCATTTTTGACTTTCTCACGAGCCGATCTCTTTCAAAGCGGCAGGAGACATTCCTTATGGCTTTCAGACGAAGAGTCCTTGAGAAATTGCTCCCTAGAAAAGAGCAGGAATGAATAGCTGATTTTCCTATTGCTCACGAACCGATCTCTGTCAAATGAGCATTATCGCATCCTACGCGCTCTTGAAGCGTGGCTCCTTGTGAACTAGCTCAGGAATGAATCTCTCATGTTTCCTTTTCTCACGAGCCGATCTTCACAAAGGGAACGGTAATGCATCCTAGTGGCGTTTAAACAAAGAGTCCTTGAAAAGTCTGTCACTAGCGCAGCTCAGGAAGTATTTTCATATTTTTTGTATTTCTCACTAACTGATCTCTACCAAACCACTAGAAGAGCATCCTGGTCACTTTAGAAGCATGAGTCCATGAGAAATTTCTCACTACCACAGATCAGGACTATAATTCGCATTATCCATTGTTCTCAGGAACCGATCTCTTATAAACCACTCGCAGAGCATCCTAATGGCTTTTAAAAGATGATTCCTTGCAAAAAATTTCCTTAGCTCAGCTCAGCAATGTATTTCTCATCTTCAGTATTCTCACAAACCCATCTCTTCCAAACTACAAGCAGACAATACTAATGTCTTTTGAAGCGTGATTCCTTGTGACATTTGTCCCCAGCAGAGATGAGCAATGAATCTCTCATGTTTCCTTTTCACACTAACCTATCCCTACCAACAGACCAGTAGTGCCTCCTAGTGGCGTTTAAACAAAGATTCCTTGAACAAATGTGTCACTTGTGCAGCTCAGGAAGCATTTTCATATTTGTTGTATTTCTCACTAAGTGATCTCTACCAAGCCATGAGCAGAGCATCCTGATGTCTCTTGAAGGGCGATTCCATGTGAAATTTGTCCGTAGCCCAGGTCAGGAATTCATCCCTCATGTTTCTTTTTCTCACCAACCGATCTCAACCAACTGACCAGTAGTGCATCCTCGTACCGTTTAAACAAATATTCCTTGAGTAATTGGTCGCTAGCGCAGCTCAGGAAGGATTTGCACATTTGTTCGTTTCTCACTTAGAGATCTCGTCCAAACCATTAGCATAGCGTCCTGGAGCTTTTTGAAGCATGATTCCATGAGAAATTTGTCATAGCAGTGATCAGGAATGTGTTTCTCATTTTTAGTCTTTCTCTCAAACCCAGATCTACCAATCGTTTAGCACTGTCTTGTAATGGTTTTCAGACGAAGATTCCTTGAGAAATTTATCACTAGCATAGTTCAGCAATGTATTTCTCCTTTTCAGTATTCTCACAAAGGAATCTCTTCCAAACCACTAGCAGACAATACTAATGTCTTTTGGAGCGTGACTCCTTGGGAGAATTGTCCCTAGCAGAGATCAGGTCTAAAGCTCTCATGATTCCTTTTCACACAGACCAATCTCTACCATCTGACCAGTAGTGCGTGCTAGTGGCGTTCAAGCAGATTCCTTGAAAAAATTGTCACTAGGGCAGCTCAGAAAGCATTTTCATATTTTTTGTATTTCTGACTAAGTGAGCTCCACCAAACCACGAGCAGAGCATTCTGATGTCTTTTGAAACATGAGTCCATGTGAAATTTTCACTGTCACAGAGCAGGAATATAATTCGCATTATCCATTTTTCTCAGGAACCGATCGCTTTCAAACCACAAACAGAGCATCCTTTTGGCTTTTAGAAGATGATTCCTTGCGAAATTTTCCCCTAACTCAGATTAGCAATGCATTTCGCATTTTCAGTATTCTCAGAAACGCATCTCTTCCAAACCACAAGCAGACAATACTAGTGTCTTTTGAAGCGTGATTCCATGTGAAATTTGTCCCTAGCCCACTTCGGGAATGAATCTCTCACGATCCATTTTCTCAAGAACCGATTTCTACCCCTGACCAGTAGTGCATCCTCGTGGCGATTAAGCAAAGATTCCTTGAAAAAAAGGTCACTAGCACAATTCACAAAGGATTTTGCACATTTTCCTCGTCTTTCTCACGAACCGATCTCTTTGGAAACCGGCAGGAGACATTCCTCATAAGGAATGTTTTTAGACAAAGAGTCCTTGAGAAATTACTCCCTAGAACCGAGCAGGACTAAATATCGGATTTTCGTAAAGCTCACCAACCGATCTCGTCCAAATGAGAATTATAGCATCCTAATCGCTCTTGAAGCAGTATTCCTTGAGAAATTGACACTAGCACAGCTCAGGAAGGATTTTCACATTTTTTGTATTTCTCACTAACTGATCTCTAACAAACCACTAGCAGAGCATCCTAGTCATTTTAGAAGCATGAGTCCATGAGAAATTTCTCACTACCACAGATCAGGACTATAATTCGCATTATCCATTGTTCTCAGGAACCGATCTCTTACAAACCACTCGCAGAGCATCCTAATGGCTTTTAAAAGATGATTCCTTGCAAAAAATTTCCTTAGCTCAGCTCAGCAATGTATTTCTCATTTTCAGTATTCTCACAAACCCATCTGTTCCAAACTACAAGCAGACAATACTAATGTCTTTTGAAGCGTGATTCCATGTGAAATTTGTCCCTAGCCCACTTCGGGAATGAATCTCTCACGATCCTTTTTCTCAAGAACCGATTTCTACCCCTAACCAGTAGTGCATCCTCGTGGCGATTAAGCAAAGATTCCTTGAAAAAAAGGTCACTAGCACAATTCACAAAGGATTTTGCACATTTTCCTCGTCTTTCTCACGAACCGATCTCTTTGGAAACCGGCAGGAGACATTCCTCATAAGGAATGTTTTTAGACAAAGAGTCCTTGAGAAATTACTCCCTAGAACCGAGCAGGACTAAATATCGGATTTTCGTAAAGCTCACCAACCGATCTCGTCCAAATGAGAATTATAGCATCCTAATCGCTCTTGAAGCAGTATTCCTTGAGAAATTGACACTAGCACAGCTCAGGAAGGATTTTCACATTTTTTGTATTTCTCACTAACCGATCCCTAGCAAATCATTAGCAGAGCATCCTAATGTCTTTTGAAGCATGATTACATGAGCAATGTTTCAGTAGCAGAGATGAGGAATTAATTTCTCTTTGTTCGTCTGTCTGACGACCCGATCGCTTTCAAACCGGCAGGAGACAATCCTAATGGCTTTTAGAAGAAGAGTCCCTGAGAAATGTATTAGTACCACAGATCAGGAATGTATAGCTCATTTTTCACGAACCGATCACTTCCAAACCATTAGCAATGCATCCCAATGGCCTTCAAAGCATGATTCCATGAGAAATTTGTCAGTAGCGTAGCTCAAGAATCGAATTTTTCGAAACCATATGCAGTGCATCCTATGGTGCTTTGAAGAATGATTCCATGTCAAAGAGTAGTCACCAGCACAGATCAGGAACGATTATCTCATTTTTGACTTTCTCACGAGCCGATCTCTTTCAAAGCGGCAGGAGACATTCCTTATGGCTTTCAGACGAAGAGTCCTTGAGAAATTGCTCCCTAGAAAAGAGCAGGAATGAATAGCTGATTTTCCTATTGCTCACGAACCGATCTCTGTCAAATGAGCATTATCGCATCCTAAGCGCTCTTGAAGCGTGGCTCCTTGTGAACTAGCTCAGGAATGAATCTCTCATGTTTCCTTTTCTCACGAGCCGATCTTCACAAAGGGAACGGTAATGCATCCTAGTGGCGTTTAAACAAAGAGTCCTTGAAAAATCTGTCACTAGCGCAGCTCAGGAAGTACTTTCATATTTTTTGTATTTCTCACTAACTGATCTCTACCAAACCACTAGCAGAGCATCCTGGTCACTTTAGAAGCATGAGTCCATGAGAAATTTCTCACTACCACAGATCAGGACTATAAATCGCATTATCCATAGTTCTCAGGAACCGATCTCTTATAAACCACTCGCAGAGCATCCTAATGGCTTTTAAAAGATGATTCCTTGCAAAAAATTTCCTTAGCTCAGCTCAGCAATGTATTTCTCATCTTCAGTATTCTCACAAACCCATCTCTTCCAAACTACAGGCAGACAATACTAATGTCTTTTGAAGCGTGATTCCTTGTGACATTTGTCCCCAGCAGAGATGAGCAATGAATCTCTCGTTTCCTTTTCACACTAACCTATCCCTACCAACAGACCAGTAGTGCCTCCTAGTGGCGTTTAAACAAAGATTCCTTGAACAAATGTGTCACTTGTGCAGCTCAGGAAGCATTTTCATATTTGTTGTATTTCTCACTAAGTGATCTCTACCAAGCCATGAGCAGAGCATCCTGATGTCTCTTGACGGGCGATTCCATGTGAAATTGTCCGTAGCCCAGATCATGAATTCATCGCTCATGTTTCTTTTTCTCACCAACCGATCTCAACCAACTGACCAGTAGTGCATCCTCGTACCGTTTAAACAAATATTCCTTGAGTAATTGGTCGCTAGCGCAGCTCAGGAAGGATTTGCACATTTGTTCGTTTCTCACTTAGAGATCTCGTCCAAACCATTAGCATAGCATCCTGGAGCTTTTTGAAGCATGATTCCATGAGAAATTTGTCATAGCAGTGATCAGGAATGTGTTTCTCATTTTTAGTCTTTCTCTCAAACCCAGACCTACCAATCGTTTAGCACTGTCTTGTAATGGTTTTCAGACCAAGATTCCTTGAGAAATTTATCACTAGCATAGTTCAGCAATGTATTTCTCCTTTTCAGTATTCTCACAAAGGCATCTCTTCCAAACCACTAGCAGACAATACTAATGTCTTTTGGAGCGTGACTCCTTGGGAGAATTGTCCCTAGCAGAGATCAGGTCTAAAGCTCTCATGATTCCTTTTCACACAGACCAATCTCTACCATCTGACCAGTAGTGCGTGCTAGTGGCGTTCAAGCAGATTCCTTGAACAAATTGTCACTAGCGCAGCTCAGAAAGCATTTTCATATTTTTTGTATTTCTGACTAAGTGAGCTCCACCAAACCACGAGCAGAGCATTCTGATGTCTTTTGAACCATGAGTCAATGTGAAATTTTCACTGTCACAGTGCAGGAATATAAGTCGCATTATCCATTTTTCTCAGGAAGCGATCGCTTTCAAACCACTAACAGAGTATCCTTTTGGCTTTTAGAAGATGATTCCTTGCGAAATTTTCCCCTAACTCAGATTAGCAATGCATTTCGCATTTTCAGTATTCTCAGAAACGCATCTCTTCCAAACCACAAGCAAACAATACTAGTGTCTTTTGAAGCGTGATTCCATGTGAAATTTGTCCCTAGCCCACTTCGGGAATGAATCTCTCACGATCCTTTTTCTCAAGAACCGATTTCTACCCCTGACCAGTAGTGCATCCTCGTGGCGATTAAGCAAAGATTCCTTGAAAAAAAGGTCACTAGCACAATTCACAAAGGATTTTGCACATTTTCCTCGTCTTTCTCACGAACCGATCTCTTTGGAAACCGGCAGGAGACATTCCTCATAAGGAATGTTTTTAGACAAAGAGTCCTTGAGAAATTACTCCCTAGAACCGAGCAGGACTAAATATCGGATTTTCGTAAAGCTCACCAACCGATCTCGTCCAAATGAGAATTATAGCATCCTAATCGCTCTTGAAGCAGTATTCCTTGAGAAATTGACACTAGCACAGCTCAGGAAGGATTTTCACATTTTTTGTATTTCTCACTAACCGATCCCTAGCAAATCATTAGCAGAGCATCCTAATGTCTTTTGAAGCATGATTACATGAGCAATGTTTCAGTAGCAGAGATGAGGAATTAATTTCTCTTTGTTCGTCTGTCTGACGACCCGATCGCTTTCAAACCGGCAGGAGACAATCCTAATGGCTTTTAGAAGAAGAGTCCCTGAGAAATGTATTAGTACCACAGATCAGGAATGTATAGCTCATTTTTCACGAACCGATCACTTCCAAACCATTAGCAATGCATCCCAATGGCCTTCAAAGCATGATTCCATGAGACATTTGTCAGTAGCGTAGCTCAAGAATCGAATTTTTCGAAACCATATGCAGTGCATCCTATGGTGCTTTGAAGAATGATTCCATGTCAAAGAGTAGTCACCAGCACAGATCAGGAACGATTATCTCATTTTTGACTTTCTCACGAGCCGATCTCTTTCAAAGCGGCAGGAGACATTCCTTATGGCTTTCAGACGAAGAGTCCTTGAGAAATTGCTCCCTAGAAAAGAGCAGGAATGAATAGCTGATTTTCCTATTGCTCACGAACCGATCTCTGTCAAAAGAGCATTATCGCATCCTACGCGCTCTTGAAGCGTGGCTCCTTGTGAACTAGCTCAGGAATGAATCTCTCATGTTTCCTTTTCTCACGAGCCGATCTTCACAAAGGGAACGGTAATGCATCCTAGTGGCGTTTAAACAAAGAGTCCTTGAAAAATCTGTCACTAGCGCAGCTCAGGAAGTAGTTTCATATTTTTTGTATTTCTCACTAACTGATCTCTACCAAACCACTAGCAGAGCATCCTGGTCACTTTAGAAGCATGAGTCCATGAGAAATTTCTCACTACCACAGATCAGGACTATAATTCGCATTATCCATAGTTCTCAGGAACCGATCTCTTATAAACCACTCGCAGAGCATCCTAATGGCTTTTAAAAGATGATTCCTTGCAAAAAATTTCCTTAGCTCAGCTCAGCAATGTATTTCTCATTTTCAGTATTCTCACAAACCCATCTCTTCCAAACTACAGGCAGACAATACTAATGTCTTTTGAAGCGTGATTCCTTGTGACATTTGTCCCCAGCAGAGATGAGCGATGAATCTCTCGTTTCATTTCACACTAACCTATCCCTACCAACAGACCAGTAGTGCCTCCTAGTGGCGTTTAAACAAAGATTCCTTGAACAAGTGTGTCACTTGTGCAGCTCAGGAAGCATTTTCATATTTGTTGTATTTCTCACTAAGTGATCTCTACCAAGCCATGAGCAGAGCATCCTGATGTCTCTTGACGGGCGATTCCATGTGAAATTTGTCCGTATCCCAGATCAGGAATATGTTTCTCATTTTTCGTCTTTCTCTCAAACCCAGATCTACCAATCGTTTAGCACTGTCTTGTAATGGTTTTCAGACGAAGATTCCTTGAGAAATTTATCACTAGCATAGTTCAGCAATGTATTTCTCCTTTTCAGTATTCTCACAAAGGCATCTCTTCCAAACCACTAGCAGACAATTCTAATGTCTTTTGGAGCGTGACTCCTTGGGAGAATTGTCCCTAGCAGAGATCAAGACTAAAGCTCTCATGATTCCTTTTCACACAGACCAATCTCTACCATCTGACCAGTAGTGCGTGCTAGTGGCGTTCAAGCAGATTCCTTGAAAAAATTGTCACTAGGGCAGCTCAGAAAGCATTTTCATATTTTTTGTATTTCTGACTAAGTGAGCTCCACCAAACCACGAGCAGAGCATTCTGATGTCTTTTGAAACATGAGTCCATGTGAAATTTTCACTGTCACAGAGCAGGAATATAATTCGCATTATCCATTTTTCTCAGGAACCGATCGCTTTCAAACCACAAACAGAGCATCCTTTTGGCTTTTAGAAGATGATTCCTTGCGAAATTTTCCCCTAACTCAGATTAGCAATGCATTTCGCATTTTCAGTATTCTCAGAAACGCATCTCTTCCAAACCACAAGCAGACAATACTAGTGTCTTTTGAAGCGTGATTCCATGTGAAATTTGTCCCTAGCCCACTTCGGGAATGAATCTCTCACGATCCATTTTCTCAAGAACCGATTTCTACCCCTGACCAGTAGTGCATCCTCGTGGCGATTAAGCAAAGATTCCTTGAAAAAAAGGTCACTAGCACAATTCACAAAGGATTTTGCACATTTTCCTCGTCTTTCTCACGAACCGATCTCTTTGGAAACCGGCAGGAGACATTCCTCATAAGGAATGTTTTTAGACAAAGAGTCCTTGAGAAATTACTCCCTAGAACCGAGCAGGACTAAATATCGGATTTTCGTAAAGCTCACCAACCGATCTCGTCCAAATGAGAATTATAGCATCCTAATCGCTCTTGAAGCAGTATTCCTTGAGAAATTGACACTAGCACAGCTCAGGAAGGATTTTCACATTTTTTGTATTTCTCACTAACTGATCTCTAACAAACCACTAGCAGAGCATCCTAGTCATTTTAGAAGCATGAGTCCATGAGAAATTTCTCACTACCACAGATCAGGACTATAATTCGCATTATCCATTGTTCTCAGGAACCGATCTCTTACAAACCACTCGCAGAGCATCCTAATGGCTTTTAAAAGATGATTCCTTGCAAAAAATTTCCTTAGCTCAGCTCAGCAATGTATTTCTCATTTTCAGTATTCTCACAAACCCATCTGTTCCAAACTACAAGCAGACAATACTAATGTCTTTTGAAGCGTGATTCCATGTGAAATTTGTCCCTAGCCCACTTCGGGAATGAATCTCTCACGATCCTTTTTCTCAAGAACCGATTTCTACCCCTAACCAGTAGTGCATCCTCGTGGCGATTAAGCAAAGATTCCTTGAAAAAAAGGTCACTAGCACAATTCACAAAGGATTTTGCACATTTTCCTCGTCTTTCTCACGAACCGATCTCTTTGGAAACCGGCAGGAGACATTCCTCATAAGGAATGTTTTTAGACAAAGAGTCCTTGAGAAATTACTCCCTAGAACCGAGCAGGACTAAATATCGGATTTTCGTAAAGCTCACCAACCGATCTCGTCCAAATGAGAATTATAGCATCCTAATCGCTCTTGAAGCAGTATTCCTTGAGAAATTGACACTAGCACAGCTCAGGAAGGATTTTCACATTTTTTGTATTTCTCACTAACCGATCCCTAGCAAATCATTAGCAGAGCATCCTAATGTCTTTTGAAGCATGATTACATGAGCAATGTTTCAGTAGCAGAGATGAGGAATTAATTTCTCTTTGTTCGTCTGTCTGACGACCCGATCGCTTTCAAACCGGCAGGAGACAATCCTAATGGCTTTTAGAAGAAGAGTCCCTGAGAAATGTATTAGTACCACAGATCAGGAATGTATAGCTCATTTTTCACGAACCGATCACTTCCAAACCATTAGCAATGCATCCCAATGGCCTTCAAAGCATGATTCCATGAGAAATTTGTCAGTAGCGTAGCTCAAGAATCGAATTTTTCGAAACCATATGCAGTGCATCCTATGGTGCTTTGAAGAATGATTCCATGTCAAAGAGTAGTCACCAGCACAGATCAGGAACGATTATCTCATTTTTGACTTTCTCACGAGCCGATCTCTTTCAAAGCGGCAGGAGACATTCCTTATGGCTTTCAGACGAAGAGTCCTTGAGAAATTGCTCCCTAGAAAAGAGCAGGAATGAATAGCTGATTTTCCTATTGCTCACGAACCGATCTCTGTCAAATGAGCATTATCGCATCCTAAGCGCTCTTGAAGCGTGGCTCCTTGTGAACTAGCTCAGGAATGAATCTCTCATGTTTCCTTTTCTCACGAGCCGATCTTCACAAAGGGAACGGTAATGCATCCTAGTGGCGTTTAAACAAAGAGTCCTTGAAAAATCTGTCACTAGCGCAGCTCAGGAAGTACTTTCATATTTTTTGTATTTCTCACTAACTGATCTCTACCAAACCACTAGCAGAGCATCCTGGTCACTTTAGAAGCATGAGTCCATGAGAAATTTCTCACTACCACAGATCAGGACTATAAATCGCATTATCCATAGTTCTCAGGAACCGATCTCTTATAAACCACTCGCAGAGCATCCTAATGGCTTTTAAAAGATGATTCCTTGCAAAAAATTTCCTTAGCTCAGCTCAGCAATGTATTTCTCATCTTCAGTATTCTCACAAACCCATCTCTTCCAAACTACAGGCAGACAATACTAATGTCTTTTGAAGCGTGATTCCTTGTGACATTTGTCCCCAGCAGAGATGAGCAATGAATCTCTCGTTTCCTTTTCACACTAACCTATCCCTACCAACAGACCAGTAGTGCCTCCTAGTGGCGTTTAAACAAAGATTCCTTGAACAAATGTGTCACTTGTGCAGCTCAGGAAGCATTTTCATATTTGTTGTATTTCTCACTAAGTGATCTCTACCAAGCCATGAGCAGAGCATCCTGATGTCTCTTGACGGGCGATTCCATGTGAAATTGTCCGTAGCCCAGATCATGAATTCATCGCTCATGTTTCTTTTTCTCACCAACCGATCTCAACCAACTGACCAGTAGTGCATCCTCGTACCGTTTAAACAAATATTCCTTGAGTAATTGGTCGCTAGCGCAGCTCAGGAAGGATTTGCACATTTGTTCGTTTCTCACTTAGAGATCTCGTCCAAACCATTAGCATAGCATCCTGGAGCTTTTTGAAGCATGATTCCATGAGAAATTTGTCATAGCAGTGATCAGGAATGTGTTTCTCATTTTTAGTCTTTCTCTCAAACCCAGACCTACCAATCGTTTAGCACTGTCTTGTAATGGTTTTCAGACCAAGATTCCTTGAGAAATTTATCACTAGCATAGTTCAGCAATGTATTTCTCCTTTTCAGTATTCTCACAAAGGCATCTCTTCCAAACCACTAGCAGACAATACTAATGTCTTTTGGAGCGTGATTCCATGTGAAATTTGTCCCTAGCCCACTTCGGGAATGAATCTCTCACGATCCTTTTTCTCAAGAACCGATTTCTACCCCTGACCAGTAGTGCATCCTCGTGGCGATTAAGCAAAGATTCCTTGAAAAAAAGGTCACTAGCACAATTCACAAAGGATTTTGCACATTTTCCTCGTCTTTCTCACGAACCGATCTCTTTGGAAACCGGCAGGAGACATTCCTCATAAGGAATGTTTTTAGACAAAGAGTCCTTGAGAAATTACTCCCTAGAACCGAGCAGGACTAAATATCGGATTTTCGTAAAGCTCACCAACCGATCTCGTCCAAATGAGAATTATAGCATCCTAATCGCTCTTGAAGCAGTATTCCTTGAGAAATTGACACTAGCACAGCTCAGGAAGGATTTTCACATTTTTTGTATTTCTCACTAACCGATCCCTAGCAAATCATTAGCAGAGCATCCTAATGTCTTTTGAAGCATGATTACATGAGCAATGTTTCAGTAGCAGAGATGAGGAATTAATTTCTCTTTGTTCGTCTGTCTGACGACCCGATCGCTTTCAAACCGGCAGGAGACAATCCTAATGGCTTTTAGAAGAAGAGTCCCTGAGAAATGTATTAGTACCACAGATCAGGAATGTATAGCTCATTTTTCACGAACCGATCACTTCCAAACCATTAGCAATGCATCCCAATGGCCTTCAAAGCATGATTCCATGAGACATTTGTCAGTAGCGTAGCTCAAGAATCGAATTTTTCGAAACCATATGCAGTGCATCCTATGGTGCTTTGAAGAATGATTCCATGTCAAAGAGTAGTCACCAGCACAGATCAGGAACGATTATCTCATTTTTGACTTTCTCACGAGCCGATCTCTTTCAAAGCGGCAGGAGACATTCCTTATGGCTTTCAGACGAAGAGTCCTTGAGAAATTGCTCCCTAGAAAAGAGCAGGAATGAATAGCTGATTTTCCTATTGCTCACGAACCGATCTCTGTCAAAAGAGCATTATCGCATCCTACGCGCTCTTGAAGCGTGGCTCCTTGTGAACTAGCTCAGGAATGAATCTCTCATGTTTCCTTTTCTCACGAGCCGATCTTCACAAAGGGAACGGTAATGCATCCTAGTGGCGTTTAAACAAAGAGTCCTTGAAAAATCTGTCACTAGCGCAGCTCAGGAAGTAGTTTCATATTTTTTGTATTTCTCACTAACTGATCTCTACCAAACCACTAGCAGAGCATCCTGGTCACTTTAGAAGCATGAGTCCATGAGAAATTTCTCACTACCACAGATCAGGACTATAATTCGCATTATCCATAGTTCTCAGGAACCGATCTCTTATAAACCACTCGCAGAGCATCCTAATGGCTTTTAAAAGATGATTCCTTGCAAAAAATTTCCTTAGCTCAGCTCAGCAATGTATTTCTCATTTTCAGTATTCTCACAAACCCATCTCTTCCAAACTACAGGCAGACAATACTAATGTCTTTTGAAGCGTGATTCCTTGTGACATTTGTCCCCAGCAGAGATGAGCGATGAATCTCTCGTTTCATTTCACACTAACCTATCCCTACCAACAGACCAGTAGTGCCTCCTAGTGGCGTTTAAACAAAGATTCCTTGAACAAGTGTGTCACTTGTGCAGCTCAGGAAGCATTTTCATATTTGTTGTATTTCTCACTAAGTGATCTCTACCAAGCCATGAGCAGAGCATCCTGATGTCTCTTGACGGGCGATTCCATGTGAAATTTGTCCGTATCCCAGATCAGGAATATGTTTCTCATTTTTCGTCTTTCTCTCAAACCCAGATCTACCAATCGTTTAGCACTGTCTTGTAATGGTTTTCAGACGAAGATTCCTTGAGAAATTTATCACTAGCATAGTTCAGCAATGTATTTCTCCTTTTCAGTATTCTCACAAAGGCATCTCTTCCAAACCACTAGCAGACAATTCTAATGTCTTTTGGAGCGTGACTCCTTGGGAGAATTGTCCCTAGCAGAGATCAAGACTAAAGCTCTCATGATTCCTTTTCACACAGACCAATCTCTACCATCTGACCAGTAGTGCGTGCTAGTGGCGTTCAAGCAGATTCCTTGAAAAAATTGTCACTAGGGCAGCTCAGAAAGCATTTTCATATTTTTTGTATTTCTGACTAAGTGAGCTCCACCAAACCACGAGCAGAGCATTCTGATGTCTTTTGAAACATGAGTCCATGTGAAATTTTCACTGTCACAGAGCAGGAATATAATTCGCATTATCCATTTTTCTCAGGAACCGATCGCTTTCAAACCACAAACAGAGCATCCTTTTGGCTTTTAGAAGATGATTCCTTGCGAAATTTTCCCCTAACTCAGATTAGCAATGCATTTCGCATTTTCAGTATTCTCAGAAACGCATCTCTTCCAAACCACAAGCAGACAATACTAGTGTCTTTTGAAGCGTGATTCCATGTGAAATTTGTCCCTAGCCCACTTCGGGAATGAATCTCTCACGATCCATTTTCTCAAGAACCGATTTCTACCCCTGACCAGTAGTGCATCCTCGTGGCGATTAAGCAAAGATTCCTTGAAAAAAAGGTCACTAGCACAATTCACAAAGGATTTTGCACATTTTCCTCGTCTTTCTCACGAACCGATCTCTTTGGAAACCGGCAGGAGACATTCCGCATAAGGAATGTTTTTAGACAAAGAGTCCTTGAGAAATTACTCCCTAGAACCGAGCAGGACTAAATATCGGATTTTCGTAAAGCTCACCAACCGATCTCGTCCAAATGAGAATTATAGCATCCTAATCGCTCTTGAAGCAGTATTCCTTGAGAAATTGACACTAGCACAGCTCAGGAAGGATTTTCACATTTTTTGTATTTCTCACTAACTGATCTCTAACAAACCACTAGCAGAGCATCCTAGTCATTTTAGAAGCATGAGTCCATGAGAAATTTCTCACTACCACAGATCAGGACTATAATTCGCATTATCCATTGTTCTCAGGAACCGATCTCTTACAAACCACTCGCAGAGCATCCTAATGGCTTTTAAAAGATGATTCCTTGCAAAAAATTTCCTTAGCTCAGCTCAGCAATGTATTTCTCATTTTCAGTATTCTCACAAACCCATCTGTTCCAAACTACAAGCAGACAATACTAATGTCTTTTGAAGCGTGATTCCATGTGAAATTTGTCCCTAGCCCACTTCGGGAATGAATCTCTCACGATCCTTTTTCTCAAGAACCGATTTCTACCCCTAACCAGTAGTGCATCCTCGTGGCGATTAAGCAAAGATTCCTTGAAAAAAAGGTCACTAGCACAATTCACAAAGGATTTTGCACATTTTCCTCGTCTTTCTCACGAACCGATCTCTTTGGAAACCGGCAGGAGACATTCCTCATAAGGAATGTTTTTAGACAAAGAGTCCTTGAGAAATTACTCCCTAGAACCGAGCAGGACTAAATATCGGATTTTCGTAAAGCTCACCAACCGATCTCGTCCAAATGAGAATTATAGCATCCTAATCGCTCTTGAAGCAGTATTCCTTGAGAAATTGACACTAGCACAGCTCAGGAAGGATTTTCACATTTTTTGTATTTCTCACTAACCGATCCCTAGCAAATCATTAGCAGAGCATCCTAATGTCTTTTGAAGCATGATTACATGAGCAATGTTTCAGTAGCAGAGATGAGGAATTAATTTCTCTTTGTTCGTCTGTCTGACGACCCGATCGCTTTCAAACCGGCAGGAGACAATCCTAATGGCTTTTAGAAGAAGAGTCCCTGAGAAATGTATTAGTACCACAGATCAGGAATGTATAGCTCATTTTTCACGAACCGATCACTTCCAAACCATTAGCAATGCATCCCAATGGCCTTCAAAGCATGATTCCATGAGAAATTTGTCAGTAGCGTAGCTCAAGAATCGAATTTTTCGAAACCATATGCAGTGCATCCTATGGTGCTTTGAAGAATGATTCCATGTCAAAGAGTAGTCACCAGCACAGATCAGGAACGATTATCTCATTTTTGACTTTCTCACGAGCCGATCTCTTTCAAAGCGGCAGGAGACATTCCTTATGGCTTTCAGACGAAGAGTCCTTGAGAAATTGCTCCCTAGAAAAGAGCAGGAATGAATAGCTGATTTTCCTATTGCTCACGAACCGATCTCTGTCAAATGAGCATTATCGCATCCTAAGCGCTCTTGAAGCGTGGCTCCTTGTGAACTAGCTCAGGAATGAATCTCTCATGTTTCCTTTTCTCACGAGCCGATCTTCACAAAGGGAACGGTAATGCATCCTAGTGGCGTTTAAACAAAGAGTCCTTGAAAAATCTGTCACTAGCGCAGCTCAGGAAGTACTTTCATATTTTTTGTATTTCTCACTAACTGATCTCTACCAAACCACTAGCAGAGCATCCTGGTCACTTTAGAAGCATGAGTCCATGAGAAATTTCTCACTACCACAGATCAGGACTATAAATCGCATTATCCATAGTTCTCAGGAACCGATCTCTTATAAACCACTCGCAGAGCATCCTAATGGCTTTTAAAAGATGATTCCTTGCAAAAAATTTCCTTAGCTCAGCTCAGCAATGTATTTCTCATCTTCAGTATTCTCACAAACCCATCTCTTCCAAACTACAGGCAGACAATACTAATGTCTTTTGAAGCGTGATTCCTTGTGACATTTGTCCCCAGCAGAGATGAGCAATGAATCTCTCGTTTCCTTTTCACACTAACCTATCCCTACCAACAGACCAGTAGTGCCTCCTAGTGGCGTTTAAACAAAGATTCCTTGAACAAATGTGTCACTTGTGCAGCTCAGGAAGCATTTTCATATTTGTTGTATTTCTCACTAAGTGATCTCTACCAAGCCATGAGCAGAGCATCCTGATGTCTCTTGACGGGCGATTCCATGTGAAATTGTCCGTAGCCCAGATCATGAATTCATCGCTCATGTTTCTTTTTCTCACCAACCGATCTCAACCAACTGACCAGTAGTGCATCCTCGTACCGTTTAAACAAATATTCCTTGAGTAATTGGTCGCTAGCGCAGCTCAGGAAGGATTTGCACATTTGTTCGTTTCTCACTTAGAGATCTCGTCCAAACCATTAGCATAGCATCCTGGAGCTTTTTGAAGCATGATTCCATGAGAAATTTGTCATAGCAGTGATCAGGAATGTGTTTCTCATTTTTAGTCTTTCTCTCAAACCCAGACCTACCAATCGTTTAGCACTGTCTTGTAATGGTTTTCAGACCAAGATTCCTTGAGAAATTTATCACTAGCATAGTTCAGCAATGTATTTCTCCTTTTCAGTATTCTCACAAAGGCATCTCTTCCAAACCACTAGCAGACAATACTAATGTCTTTTGGAGCGTGACTCCTTGGGAGAATTGTCCCTAGCAGAGATCAGGTCTAAAGCTCTCATGATTCCTTTTCACACAGACCAATCTCTACCATCTGACCAGTAGTGCGTGCTAGTGGCGTTCAAGCAGATTCCTTGAACAAATTGTCACTAGCGCAGCTCAGAAAGCATTTTCATATTTTTTGTATTTCTGACTAAGTGAGCTCCACCAAACCACGAGCAGAGCATTCTGATGTCTTTTGAACCATGAGTCAATGTGAAATTTTCACTGTCACAGTGCAGGAATATAAGTCGCATTATCCATTTTTCTCAGGAAGCGATCGCTTTCAAACCACTAACAGAGTATCCTTTTGGCTTTTAGAAGATGATTCCTTGCGAAATTTTCCCCTAACTCAGATTAGCAATGCATTTCGCATTTTCAGTATTCTCAGAAACGCATCTCTTCCAAACCACAAGCAAACAATACTAGTGTCTTTTGAAGCGTGATTCCATGTGAAATTTGTCCCTAGCCCACTTCGGGAATGAATCTCTCACGATCCTTTTTCTCAAGAACCGATTTCTACCCCTGACCAGTAGTGCATCCTCGTGGCGATTAAGCAAAGATTCCTTGAAAAAAAGGTCACTAGCACAATTCACAAAGGATTTTGCACATTTTCCTCGTCTTTCTCACGAACCGATCTCTTTGGAAACCGGCAGGAGACATTCCTCATAAGGAATGTTTTTAGACAAAGAGTCCTTGAGAAATTACTCCCTAGAACCGAGCAGGACTAAATATCGGATTTTCGTAAAGCTCACCAACCGATCTCGTCCAAATGAGAATTATAGCATCCTAATCGCTCTTGAAGCAGTATTCCTTGAGAAATTGACACTAGCACAGCTCAGGAAGGATTTTCACATTTTTTGTATTTCTCACTAACCGATCCCTAGCAAATCATTAGCAGAGCATCCTAATGTCTTTTGAAGCATGATTACATGAGCAATGTTTCAGTAGCAGAGATGAGGAATTAATTTCTCTTTGTTCGTCTGTCTGACGACCCGATCGCTTTCAAACCGGCAGGAGACAATCCTAATGGCTTTTAGAAGAAGAGTCCCTGAGAAATGTATTAGTACCACAGATCAGGAATGTATAGCTCATTTTTCACGAACCGATCACTTCCAAACCATTAGCAATGCATCCCAATGGCCTTCAAAGCATGATTCCATGAGAAATTTGTCAGTAGCGTAGCTCAAGAATCGAATTTTTCGAAACCATATGCAGTGCATCCTATGGTGCTTTGAAGAATGATTCCATGTCAAAGAGTAGTCACCAGCACAGATCAGGAACGATTATCTCATTTTTGACTTTCTCACGAGCCGATCTCTTTCAAAGCGGCAGGAGACATTCCTTATGGCTTTCAGACGAAGAGTCCTTGAGAAATTGCTCCCTAGAAAAGAGCAGGAATGAATAGCTGATTTTCCTATTGCTCACGAACCGATCTCTGTCAAAAGAGCATTATCGCATCCTACGCGCTCTTGAAGCGTGGCTCCTTGTGAACTAGCTCAGGAATGAATCTCTCATGTTTCCTTTTCTCACGAGCCGATCTTCACAAAGGGAACGGTAATGCATCCTAGTGGCGTTTAAACAAAGAGTCCTTGAAAAATCTGTCACTAGCGCAGCTCAGGAAGTAGTTTCATATTTTTTGTATTTCTCACTAACTGATCTCTACCAAACCACTAGCAGAGCATCCTGGTCACTTTAGAAGCATGAGTCCATGAGAAATTTCTCACTACCACAGATCAGGACTATAATTCGCATTATCCATAGTTCTCAGGAACCGATCTCTTATAAACCACTCGCAGAGCATCCTAATGGCTTTTAAAAGATGATTCCTTGCAAAAAATTTCCTTAGCTCAGCTCAGCAATGTATTTCTCATTTTCAGTATTCTCACAAACCCATCTCTTCCAAACTACAGGCAGACAATACTAATGTCTTTTGAAGCGTGATTCCTTGTGACATTTGTCCCCAGCAGAGATGAGCGATGAATCTCTCGTTTCATTTCACACTAACCTATCCCTACCAACAGACCAGTAGTGCCTCCTAGTGGCGTTTAAACAAAGATTCCTTGAACAAGTGTGTCACTTGTGCAGCTCAGGAAGCATTTTCATATTTGTTGTATTTCTCACTAAGTGATCTCTACCAAGCCATGAGCAGAGCATCCTGATGTCTCTTGACGGGCGATTCCATGTGAAATTTGTCCGTATCCCAGATCAGGAATATGTTTCTCATTTTTCGTCTTTCTCTCAAACCCAGATCTACCAATCGTTTAGCACTGTCTTGTAATGGTTTTCAGACGAAGATTCCTTGAGAAATTTATCACTAGCATAGTTCAGCAATGTATTTCTCCTTTTCAGTATTCTCACAAAGGCATCTCTTCCAAACCACAAGCAGACAATTCTAATGTCTTTTGGAGCGTGACTCCTTGGGAGAATTGTCCCTAGCAGAGATCAAGACTAAAGCTCTCATGATTCCTTTTCACACAGACCAATCTCTACCATCTGACCAGTAGTGCGTGCTAGTGGCGTTCAAGCAGATTCCTTGAAAAAATTGTCACTAGGGCAGCTCAGAAAGCATTTTCATATTTTTTGTATTTCTGACTAAGTGAGCTCCACCAAACCACGAGCAGAGCATTCTGATGTCTTTTGAACCATGAGTCCATGTGAAATTTTCACTGTCACAGAGCAGGAATATAATTCGCATTATCCATTTTTCTCAGGAAGCGATCGCTTTCAAACCACTAACAGAGTATCCTTTTGGCTTTTAGAAGATGATTCCTTGCGAAATTTTCCCCTAACTCAGATTAGCAATGCATTTCGCATTTTCAGTATTCTCAGAAACGCATCTCTTCCAAACCACAAGCAAACAATACTAGTGTCTTTTGAAGCGTGATTCCATGTGAAATTTGTCCCTAGCCCACTTCGGGAATGAATCTCTCACGATCCTTTTTCTCAAGAACCGATTTCTACCCCTGACCAGTAGTGCATCCTCGTGGCGATTAAGCAAAGATTCCTTGAAAAAAAGGTCACTAGCACAATTCACAAAGGATTTTGCACATTTTCCTCGTCTTTCTCACGAACCGATCTCTTTGGAAACCGGCAGGAGACATTCCTCATAAGGAATGTTTTTAGACAAAGAGTCCTTGAGAAATTACTCCCTAGAACCGAGCAGGACTAAATATCGGATTTTCGTAAAGCTCACCAACCGATCTCGTCCAAATGAGAATTATAGCATCCTAATCGCTCTTGAAGCAGTATTCCTTGAGAAATTGACACTAGCACAGCTCAGGAAGGATTTTCACATTTTTTGTATTTCTCACTAACCGATCCCTAGCAAATCATTAGCAGAGCATCCTAATGTCTTTTGAAGCATGATTACATGAGCAATGTTTCAGTAGCAGAGATGAGGAATTAATTTCTCTTTGTTCGTCTGTCTGACGACCCGATCGCTTTCAAACCGGCAGGAGACAATCCTAATGGCTTTTAGAAGAAGAGTCCCTGAGAAATGTATTAGTACCACAGATCAGGAATGTATAGCTCATTTTTCACGAACCGATCACTTCCAAACCATTAGCAATGCATCCCAATGGCCTTCAAAGCATGATTCCATGAGACATTTGTCAGTAGCGTAGCTCAAGAATCGAATTTTTCGAAACCATATGCAGTGCATCCTATGGTGCTTTGAAGAATGATTCCATGTCAAAGAGTAGTCACCAGCACAGATCAGGAACGATTATCTCATTTTTGACTTTCTCACGAGCCGATCTCTTTCAAAGCGGCAGGAGACATTCCTTATGGCTTTCAGACGAAGAGTCCTTGAGAAATTGCTCCCTAGAAAAGAGCAGGAATGAATAGCTGATTTTCCTATTGCTCACGAACCGATCTCTGTCAAATGAGCATTATCGCATCCTACGCGCTCTTGAAGCGTGGCTCCTTGTGGACTAGCTCAGGAATGAATCTCTCATGTTTCCTTTTCTCACGAGCCGATCTTCACAAAGGGAACGGTAATGCATCCTAGTGGCGTTTAAACAAAGAGTCCTTGAAAAATCTGTCACTAGCGCAGCTCAGGAAGTATTTTCATATTTTTTGTATTTCTTACTAACTGATCTCTACCAAACCACTAGCAGAGCATCCTGGTCACTTTAGAAGCATGAGTCCATGAGAAATTTCTCACTACCACAGATCAGGACTATAATTCGCATTATCCATTGTTCTCAGGAACCGATCTCTTATAAACCACTCGCAGAGCATCCTAATGGCTTTTAAAAGATGATTCCTTGCAAAAAATTTCCTTAGCTCAGCTCAGCAATGTATTTCTCATCTTCAGTATTCTCACAAACCCATCTCTTCCAAACTACAAGCAGACAATACTAATGTCTTTTGAAGCGTGATTCCTTGTGACATTTGTCCCCAGCAGAGATGAGCAATGAATCTCTCGTTTCCTTTTCACACTAACCTATCCCTACCAACAGACCAGTAGTGCCTCCTAGTGGCGTTTAAACAAAGATTCCTTGAACAAATGTGTCACTTGTGCAGCTCAGGAAGCATTTTCATATTTGTTGTATTTCTCACTAAGTGATCTCTACCAAGCCATGAGCAGAGCATCCTGATGTCTCTTGACGGGCGATTCCATGTGAAATTTGTCCGTAGCCCAGGTCAGGAATTAATCGCTCATGTTTCTTTTTCTCACGAACCGATCTCAACCAACTGACCAGTAGTGCATCCTCGTACCGTTTAAACAAATATTCCTTGAGTAATTGGTCGCTAGCGCAGCTCAGGAAGGATTTGCACATTTGTTCGTTTCTCACTTAGAGATCTTGTCCAAACCATTAGCATAGCATCCTGGAGCTTTTTGAAGCATGATTCCATGAGAAATTTGTCATAGCAGTGATCAGGAATGTGTTTCTCATTTTTAGTCTTTCTCTCAAACCCAGATCTACCAATCGTTTAGCACTGTCTTGTAATGGTTTTCAGACGAAGATTCCTTGAGAAATTTATCACTAGCATAGTTCAGCAATGTATTTCTCCTTTTCAGTATTCTCACAAAGGCATCTCTTCCAAACCACTAGCAGACAATACTAATGTCTTTTGGAGCGTGACTCCTTGGGAGAATTGTCCCTAGCAGAGATCAAGACTAAAGCTCTCATGATTCCTTTTCACACAGACCAATCTCTACCATCTGACCAGTAGTGCGTGCTAGTGGCGTTCAAGCAGATTCCTTGAAAAAATTGTCACTAGGGCAGCTCAGAAAGCATTTTCATATTTTTTGTATTTCTGACTAAGTGAGCTCCACCAAACCACGAGCAGAGCATTCTGATGTCTTTTGAACCATGAGTCCATGTGAAATTTTCACTGTCACAGAGCAGGAATATAATTCGCATTATCCATTTTTCTCAGGAACCGATCGCTTTCAAACCACTAACAGAGCATCCTTTTGGCTTTTAGAAGATGATTCCTTGCGAAATTTTTCCCTAACTCAGATTAGCAATGCATTTCGCATTTTCAGTGTTCTCAGAAACGCATCTCTTCCAAACCACAAGCAAACAATACTAGTGTCTTTTGAAGCGTGATTCCATGTGAAATTTGTCCCTAGCCCACTTCGGGAATGAATCTCTTGCGATCCTTTTTCTCAAGAACCGATTTCTACCCCTGACCAGTAGTGCATCCTCGTGGCGATTAAGCAAAGATTCCTTGAAAAAAAGGTCACTAGCACAATTCACAAAGGATTTTGCACATTTTCTTCGTCTTTCTCACGAACCGATCTCTTTGGAAACCGGCAGGAGACATTCCTCATAAGGAATGTTTTTAGACAAAGAGTCCTTCAGTAATTACTCCCTAAAACCGAGCAGGACTAAATATCGGATTTTCCTAAAGCTCACCAATCGATCTCGTCCAAATGAGAATTATAGCATCCTAATCGCTCTTGAAGCAGTATTCCTTGAGAAATTGACACTAGCACAGCTCAGGAAGGATTTTCACATTTTTTGTATTTCTCACTAACCGATCCCTAGCAAATCATTAGCAGAGCATCCTAATGTCTTTTGAAGCATGATTACATGCTTCAAAAGCACAGATGAGGAATTAATTTCTCTTTGTTCGTCTGTCTGACGACCCGATCGCTTTCAAACCGGCAGGAGACAATCCTAATGGCTTTCAGACAAAGAGTCCTTGAGAAATTACTCCCTAGAAAAGAGCAGGAATGAATAGCTGATTTTCCTATTGCTCATGAACCGATCTCTGTCAAATGAGCATTATCGCATCCTAAGCGCTCTTGAAGCGTGGCTACTTGTGAACTAGCTCAGGAATGAATCTCTCATGTTTCCTTTTCTCACGAGCCAATCTTCACAAAGGGAAGGGTAATGCATCCTAGTGGGTTTAAACAAAGAGTCCTTGAAAAATTTGTCACTAGCGCAGCTCAGGAAGTATTTTCATATTTGTTGTATTTCTCACTAAGTGATCTCTACCAAGCCATGAGCAGAGCATCCTGATGTCTCTTGAAGGGCGATTCCATGTGAAATTTGTCCGTAGCCCAGATCAGGAATATGTTTCTCATTTTTCGTCTTTCTCACAAACCCAGCTCTACCAATCGTTTAGCACTGTCTTGTAATGGTTTTCAGACGAAGATTCCTTGAGAAATTTATCACTAGCATAGTTCAGCAATGTATTTCTCCTTTTCAGTATTCTCACAAAGGCATCTCTTCCAAACAACTAGCAGACATTTCTAATGTCTTTTGGAGCGTGACTCCTTGGGAGAGTTGTCCCTAGCAGAGATCAAGACTAAAGCTCTCATGATTCCTTTTCACACAGACCAATCTCTACCATCTGACCAGTAGTGCGTGCTAGTGGCGTTCAAACAGATTCCTTGAACAAATTGTCACTAGCGCAGCTCAGAAAGCATTTTCATATTTTTTGTATTTCTGACTAAGTGAGCTCCACCAAACCACGAGCAGAGCATTCTGATGTCTTTTGAACCATGAGTCCATGTGAAATTTTCACTGTCACAGAGCAGGAATATAATTCGCATTATCCATTTTTCTCAGGAAGCGATCGCTTTCAAACCACTAACAGAGCATCCTTTTGGCTTTTAGAAGATGATTCCTTGCGAAATTTTCCCCTAACTCAGATTAGCAATGCATTTCGCATTTTCAGTATTCTCAGAAACGCATCTCTTCCAAACCACAAGCAAACAATACTAGTGTCTTTTGAAGCGTGATTCCATGTGAAATTTGTCCCTAGCCCACTTCGGGAATGAATCTCTCACGATCCTTTTTCTCAAGAACCGATTTCTACCCCTGACCAGTAGTGCATCCTCGTGGCGATTAAGCAAAGATTCCTTGAAAAAAAGGTCACTAGCACAATTCACAAAGGATTTTGCACATTTTCTTCGTCTTTCTCACGAACCGATCTCTTTGGAAACCGGCAGGAGACATTCCTCATAAGGAATGTTTTTAGACAAAGAGTCCTTCAGTAATTACTCCCTAAAACCGAGCAGGACTAAATATCGGATTTTCCTAAAGCTCACCAATCGATCTCGTCCAAATGAGAATTATAGCATCCTAATCGCTCTTGAAGCAGTATTCCTTGAGAAATTGACACTAGCACAGCTCAGGAAGGATTTTCACATTTTTTGTATTTCTCACTAACCGATCCCTAGCAAATCATTAGCAGAGCATCCTAATGTCTTTTGAAGCATGATTACATGAGCAATGTTTCAGTAGCAGAGATGAGGAATTAATTTCTCTTTGTTCGTCTGTCTGACGACCCGATCGCTTTCAAACCGGCAGGAGACAATCCTAATGGCTTTTAGAAGAAGAGTCCCTGAGAAATGTATTAGTACCACAGATCAGGAATGTATAGCTCATTTTTCACGAACCGATCACTTCCAAACCATTAGCAATGCATCCCAATGGCCTTCAAAGCATGATTCCATGAGAAATTTGTCAGTAGCGTAGCTCAAGAATCGAATTTTTCGAAACCATATGCAGTGCATCCTATGGTGCTTTGAAGAATGATTCCATGTCAGAGAGTAGTCACCAGCACAGATCAGGAACGATTATCTCATTTTTGACTTTCTCACGAGCCGATCTCTTTCAAAGCGGCAGGAGACATTCCTTATGGCTTTCAGACGAAGAGTCCTTGAGAAATTGCTCCCTAGAAAAGAGCAGGAATGAATAGCTGATTTTCCTATTGCTCACGAACCGATCTCTGTCAAATGAGCATTATCGCATCCTACGCGCTCTTGAAGCGTGGCTCCTTGTGAACTAGCTCAGGAATGAATCTCTCATGTTTCCTTTTCTCACGAGCCGATCTTCACAAAGGGAACGGTAATGCATCCTAGTGG
Organism: Emys orbicularis; assembly: GCF_028017835.1. Classification (NCBI taxonomy): domain Eukaryota; kingdom Metazoa; phylum Chordata; order Testudines; family Emydidae; genus Emys; species Emys orbicularis. Next base: position 386,336 of record NW_027045194.1, read on the forward strand.
CGTTTAAACAAAGAGTCCTTGAAAAATCTATCACTAGCGCAGCTCAGGAAGTAGTTTCATATTTTTTGTATTTCTCACTAACTGATCTCTACCAAACCACTAGCAGAGCATCCTGGTCACTTTAGAAGCATGAGTCCATGAGAAATTTCTCACTACCACAGATCAGGACTATAATTCGCATTATCCATAGTTCTCAGGAACCGATCTCTTATAAACCACTCGCAGAGCATCCTAATGGCTTTTAAAAGATGATTCCTTGCAAAAAATTTCCTTAGCTCAGCTCAGCAATGTATTTCTCATCTTCAGTATTCTCACAAACCCATCTCTTCCAAACTACAGGCAGACAATACTAATGTCTTTTGAAGCGTGATTCCTTGTGACATTTGTCCCCAGCAGAGATGAGCGATGAATCTCTCATGTTTCCTTTTCACACTAACCTATCCCTACCAACAGACCAGTAGTGCCTCCTAGTGGCGTTTAAACAAAGATTCCTTGAACAAATGTGTCACTTGTGCAGCTCAGGAAGCATTTTCATATTTGTTGTATTTCTCACTAAGTGATCTCTACCAAGCCATGAGCAGAGCATCCTGATGTCTCTTGACGGGCGATTCCATGTGAAATTGTCCGTAGCCCAGGTCAGGAATTCATCGCTCATGTTTCTTTTTCTCACGAACCGATCTCAACCAACTGACCAGTAGTGCATCCTCGTACCGTTTAAACAAATATTCCTTGAGTAATTGGTCGCTAGCGCAGCTCAGGAAGGATTTGCACATTTGTTCGTTTCTCACTTAGAGATCTCGTCCAAACCATTACCATAGCATCCTGGAGCTTTTTGAAGCATGATTCCATGAGAAATTTGTCATAGCAGTGATCAGGAATGTGTTTCTCATTTTTAGTCTTTCTCTCAAACCCAGATCTACCAATCGTTTAGCACTGTCTTGTAATGGTTTTCAGACGAAGATTCCTTGAGAAATTTATCACTAGCATAGTTCAGCAATGTATTTCTCCTTTTCAGTATTCTCACAAAGGCATCTCTTCCAAACCACTAGCAGACAATACTAATGTCTTTTGGAGCGTGACTCCTTGGGAGAATTGTCCCTAGCAGAGATCAGGTCTAAAGCTCTCATGATTCCTTTTCACACAGACCAATCTCTACCATCTGACCAGTAGTGCGTGCTAGTGGCGTTCAAGCAGATTCCTTGAAAAAATTGTCACTAGGGCAGCTCAGAAAGCATTTTCATATTTTTTTGTATTTCTGACTAAGTGAGCTCCACCAAACCACGAGCAGAGCATTCTGATGTCTTTTGAACCATGAGTCCATGTGAAATTTTCACTGTCACAGAGCAGGAATATAATTCGCATTATCCATTTTTCTCAGGAACCGATCGCTTTCAAACCACTAACAGAGCATCCTTTTGGCTTTTAGAAGATGATTCCTTGCGAAATTTTTCCCTAACTCAGATTAGCAATGCATTTCGCATTTTCAGTGTTCTCAGAAACGCATCTCTTCCAAACCACAAGCAAACAATACTAGTGTCTTTTGAAGCGTGATTCCATGTGAAATTTGTCCCTAGCCCACTTCGGGAATGAATCTCTTGCGATCCTTTTTCTCAAGAACCGATTTCTACCCCTGACCAGTAGTGCATCCTCGTGGCGATTAAGCAAAGATTCCTTGAAAAAAAGGTCACTAGCACAATTCACAAAGGATTTTGCACATTTTCTTCGTCTTTCTCACGAACCGATCTCTTTGGAAACCGGCAGGAGACATTCCTCATAAGGAATGTTTTTAGACAAAGAGTCCTTCAGTAATTACTCCCTAAAACCGAGCAGGACTAAATATCGGATTTTCCTAAAGCTCACCAATCGATCTCGTCCAAATGAGAATTATAGCATCCTAATCGCTCTTGAAGCAGTATTCCTTGAGAAATTGACACTAGCACAGCTCAGGAAGGATTTTCACATTTTTTGTATTTCTCACTAACCGATCCCTAGCAAATCATTAGCAGAGCATCCTAATGTCTTTTGAAGCATGATTACATGAGCAATGTTTCAGTAGCAGAGATGAGGAATTAATTTCTCTTTGTTCGTCTGTCTGACGACCCGATCGCTTTCAAACCGGCAGGAGACAATCCTAATGGCTTTTAGAAGAAGAGTCCCTGAGAAATGTATTAGTACCACAGATCAGGAATGTATAGCTCATTTTTCACGAACCGATCACTTCCAAACCATTAGCAATGCATCCCAATGGCCTTCAAAGCATGATTCCATGAGAAATTTGTCAGTAGCGTAGCTCAAGAATCGAATTTTTCGAAACCATATGCAGTGCATCCTATGGTGCTTTGAAGAATGATTCCATGTCAAAGAGTAGTCACCAGCACAGATCAGGAACGATTATCTCATTTTTGACTTTCTCACGAGCCGATCTCTTTCAAAGCGGCAGGAGACATTCCTTATGGCTTTCAGACGAAGAGTCCTTGAGAAATTGCTCCCTAGAAAAGAGCAGGAATGAATAGCTGATTTTCCTATTGCTCACGAACCGATCTCTGTCAAATGAGCATTATCGCATCCTACGCGCTCTTGAAGCGTGGCTCCTTGTGAACTAGCTCAGGAATGAATCTCTCATGTTTCCTTTTCTCACGAGCCGATCTTCACAAAGGGAACGGTAATGCATCCTAGTGGCGTTTAAACAAAGAGTCCTTGAAAAATCTGTCACTAGCGCAGCTCAGGAAGTAGTTTCATATTTTTTGTATTTCTCACTAACTGATCTCTACCAAACCACTAGCAGAGCATCCTGGTCACTTTAGAAGCATGAGTCCATGAGAAATTTCTCACTACCACAGATCAGGACTATAATTCGCATTATCCATAGTTCTCAGGAACCGATCTCTTATAAACCACTCGCAGAGCATCCTAATGGCTTTTAAAAGATGATTCCTTGCAAAAAATTTCCTTAGCTCAGCTCAGCAATGTATTTCTCATCTTCAGTATTCTCACAAACCCATCTCTTCCAAACTACAGGCAGACAATACTAATGTCTTTTGAAGCGTGATTCCTTGTGACATTTGTCCCCAGCAGAGATGAGCGATGAATCTCTCATGTTTCCTTTTCACACTAACCTATCCCTACCAACAGACCAGTAGTGCCTCCTAGTGGCGTTTAAACAAAGATTCCTTGAACAAATGTGTCACTTGTGCAGCTCAGGAAGCATTTTCATATTTGTTGTATTTCTCACTAAGTGATCTCTACCAAGCCATGAGCAGAGCATCCTGATGTCTCTTGACGGGCGATTCCATGTGAAATTTGTCCGTATCCCAGATCAGGAATATGTTTCTCATTTTTCGTCTTTCTCACAAACCCAGCTCTACCAATCGTTTAGCACTGTCTTGTAATGGTTTTCAGACGAAGATTCCTTGAGAAATTTATCACTAGCATAGTTCAGCAATGTATTTCTCCTTTTCAGTATTCTCACAAAGGCATCTCTTCCAAACCACTAGCAGACAATTCTAATGTCTTTTGGAGCGTGACTCCTTGGGAGAATTGTCCCTAGCAGAGATCAAGACTAAAGCTCTCATGATTCCTTTTCACACAGACCAATCTCTACCATCTGACCAGTAGTGCGTGCTAGTGGCGTTCAAGCAGATTCCTTGAACAAATTGTCACTAGCGCAGCTCAGAAAGCATTTTCATATTTTTTGTATTTCTGACTAAGTGAGCTCCACCAAACCACGAGCAGAGCATTCTGATGTCTTTTGAACCATGAGTCCATGTGAAATTTTCACTGTCACAGAGCAGGAATATAATTCGCATTATCCATTTTTCTCAGGAAGCGATCGCTTTCAAACCACTAACAGAGTATCCTTTTGGCTTTTAGAAGATGATTCCTTGCGAAATTTTCCCCTAACTCAGATTAGCAATGCATTTCGCATTTTCAGTATTCTCAGAAACGCATCTCTTCCAAACCACAAGCAAACAATACTAGTGTCTTTTGAAGCGTGATTCCATGTGAAATTTGTCCCTAGCCCACTTCGGGAATGAATCTCTCACGATCCTTTTTCTCAAGAACCGATTTCTACCCCTGACCAGTAGTGCATCCTCGTGGCGATTAAGCAAAGATTCCTTGAAAAAAAGGTCACTAGCACAATTCACAAAGGATTTTGCACATTTTCCTCGTCTTTCTCACGAACCGATCTCTTTGGAAACCGGCAGGAGACATTCCTCATAAGGAATGTTTTTAGACAAAGAGTCCTTGAGAAATTACTCCCTAGAACCGAGCAGGACTAAATATCGGATTTTCGTAAAGCTCACCAACCGATCTCGTCCAAATGAGAATTATAGCATCCTAATCGCTCTTGAAGCAGTATTCCTTGAGAAATTGACACTAGCACAGCTCAGGAAGGATTTTCACATTTTTTGTATTTCTCACTAACCGATCCCTAGCAAATCATTAGCAGAGCATCCTAATGTCTTTTGAAGCATGATTACATGAGCAATGTTTCAGTAGCAGAGATGAGGAATTAATTTCTCTTTGTTCGTCTGTCTGACGACCCGATCGCTTTCAAACCGGCAGGAGACAATCCTAATGGCTTTTAGAAGAAGAGTCCCTGAGAAATGTATTAGTACCACAGATCAGGAATGTATAGCTCATTTTTCACGAACCGATCACTTCCAAACCATTAGCAATGCATCCCAATGGCCTTCAAAGCATGATTCCATGAGACATTTGTCAGTAGCGTAGCTCAAGAATCGAATTTTTCGAAACCATATGCAGTGCATCCTATGGTGCTTTGAAGAATGATTCCATGTCAAAGAGTAGTCACCAGCACAGATCAGGAACGATTATCTCATTTTTGACTTTCTCACGAGCCGATCTCTTTCAAAGCGGCAGGAGACATTCCTTATGGCTTTCAGACGAAGAGTCCTTGAGAAATTGCTCCCTAGAAAAGAGCAGGAATGAATAGCTGATTTTCCTATTGCTCACGAACCGATCTCTGTCAAATGAGCATTATCGCATCCTACGCGCTCTTGAAGCGTGGCTCCTTGTGAACTAGCTCAGGAATGAATCTCTCATGTTTCCTTTTCTCACGAGCCGATCTTCACAAAGGGAACGGTAATGCATCCTAGTGGCGTTTAAACAAAGAGTCCTTGAAAAATCTGTCACTAGCGCAGCTCAGGAAGTATTTTCATATTTTTTGTATTTCTTACTAACTGATCTCTACCAAACCACTAGCAGAGCATCCTGGTCACTTTAGAAGCATGAGTCCATGAGAAATTTCTCACTACCACAGATCAGGACTATAATTCGCATTATCCATTGTTCTCAGGAACCGATCTCTTATAAACCACTCGCAGAGCATCCTAATGGCTTTTAAAAGATGATTCCTTGCAAAAAATTTCCTTAGCTCAGCTCAGCAATGTATTTCTCATCTTCAGTATTCTCACAAACCCATCTCTTCCAAACTACAAGCAGACAATACTAATGTCTTTTGAAGCGTGATTCCTTGTGACATTTGTCCCCAGCAGAGATGAGCAATGAATCTCTCATGTTTCCTTTTCACACTAACCTATCCCTACCAACAGACCAGTAGTGCCTCCTAGTGGCGTTTAAACAAAGATTCCTTGAACAAATGTGTCACTTGTGCAGCTCAGGAAGCATTTTCATATTTGTTGTATTTCTCACTAAGTGATCTCTACCAAGCCATGAGCAGAGCATCCTGATGTCTCTTGACGGGCGATTCCATGTGAAATTGTCCGTAGCCCAGATCAGGAATTCATCCCTCATGTTTCTTTTTCTCACCAACCGATCTCAACCAACTGACCAGTAGTGCATCCTCGTACCGTTTAAACAAATATTCCTTGAGTAATTGGTCGCTAGCGCAGCTCAGGAAGGATTTGCACATTTGTTCGTTTCTCACTTAGAGATCTCGTCCAAACCATTAGCATAGCATCCTGGAGCTTTTTGAAGCATGATTCCATGAGAAATTTGTCATAGCAGTGATCAGGAATGTGTTTCTCATTTTTAGTCTTTCTCTCAAACCCAGATCTACCAATCGTTTAGCACTGTCTTGTAATGGTTTTCAGACGAAGATTCCTTGAGAAATTTATCACTAGCATAGTTCAGCAATGTATTTCTCCTTTTCAGTATTCTCACAAAGGCATCTCTTCCAAACCACTAGCAGACAATTCTAATGTCTTTTGGAGCGTGACTCCTTGGGAGAATTGTCCCTAGCAGAGATCAAGACTAAAGCTCTCATGATTCCTTTTCACACAGACCAATCTCTACCATCTGACCAGTAGTGCGTGCTAGTGGCGTTCAAGCAGATTCCTTGAACAAATTGTCACTAGCGCAGCTCAGAAAGCATTTTCATATTTTTTGTATTTCTGACTAAGTGAGCTCCACCAAACCACGAGCAGAGCATTCTGATGTCTTTTGAACCATGAGTCCATGTGAAATTTTCACTGTCACAGAGCAGGAATATAATTCGCATTATCCATTTTTCTCAGGAACCGATCGCTTTCAAACCACTAACAGCGCATCCTTTTGTCTTTTAGAAGATGATTCCTTGCGAAATTTTCCCCTAACTCAGATTAGCAATGCATTTCGCATTTTCAGTATTCTCAGAAACGCATCTCTTCCAAACCACAAGCAAACAATACTAGTGTCTTTTGAAGCGTGATTCCATGTGAAATTTGTCCCTAGCCCACTTCGGGAATGAATCTCTCACGATCCTTTTTCTCAAGAACCGATTTCTACCCCTGACCAGTAGTGCATCCTCGTGGCGATTAAGCAAAGATTCCTTGAAAAAAAGGTCACTAGCACAATTCACAAAGGATTTTGCACATTTTCTTCGTCTTTCTCATGAACCGATCTCTTTGTAAACCGGCAGGAGACATTCCTCATAAGGAATGTTTTTAGACAAAGAGTCCTTGAGAAATTACTCCCTAGAACAGAGCAGGACTAAATATCGGATTTTCGTAAAGCTCACCAACCGATCTCGTCCAAATGAGAATTATAGCATCCTAATCGCTCTTGAAGCAGTATTCCTTGAGAAATTGACACTAGCACAGCTCAGGAAGGATTTTCACATTTTTTTGTATTTCTCACTAACCGATCCCTAGCAAATTATTAGCAGAGCATCCTAATGTCTTTTGAAGCATGATTACATGAGCAATGTTTCAGTAGCACAGATGAGGAATTAATTTCTCTTTGTTCGTCTGTCTGACGACCCGATCGCTTTCAAACCGGCAGGAGACAATCCTAATGGCTTTTAGAAGAAGAGTCCCTGAGAAATGTATTAGTACCACAGATCAGGAATGTATAGCTCATTTTTCACGAACCGATCACTTCCAAACCATTAGCAATGCATCCCAATGGCCTTCAAAGCATGATTCCATGAGAAATTTGTCAGTAGCGTAGCTCAAGAATCGAATTTTTCGAAACCATATGCAGTGCATCCTATGGTGCTTTGAAGAATGATTCCATGTCAAAGAGTAGTCACCAGCACAGATCAGGAACGATTATCTCATTTTTGACTTTCTCACGAGCCGATCTCTTTCAAAGCGGCAGGAGACATTCCTTATGGCTTTCAGACGAAGAGTCCTTGAGAAATTGCTCCCTAGAAAAGAGCAGGAATGAATAGCTGATTTTCCTATTGCTCACGAACCGATCTCTGTCAAATGAGCATTATCGCATCCTAAGCGCTCTTGAAGCGTGGCTCCTTGTGAACTAGCTCAGGAATGAATCTCTCATGTTTCCTTTTCTCACGAGCCGATCTTCACAAAGGGAACGGTAATGCATCCTAGTGGCGTTTAAACAAAGAGTCCTTGAAAAATCTGTCACTAGCGCAGCTCAGGAAGTATTTTCATAGTTTTTGTATTTCTCACTAACTGATCTCTACCAAACCACTAGCAGAGCATCCTGGTCACTATAGAAGCATGAGTCCATGAGAAATTTCTCACTACCACAGATCAGGACTATAATTCGCATTATCCATAGTTCTCAGGAACCGATCTCTTATAAACCACTCGCAGAGCATCCTAATGGCTTTTAAAAGATGATTCCTTGCAAAAAATTTCCTTAGCTCAGCTCAGCAATGTATTTCTCATCTTCAGTATTCTCACAAACCCATCTCTTCCAAACTACAAGCAGACAATACTAATGTCTTTTGAAGCGTGATTCCTTGTGACATTTGTCCCCAGCAGAGATGAGCAATGAATCTCTCATGTTTCCTTTTCACACTAACCTATCCCTACCAACAGACCAGTAGTGCCTCCTAGTGGCGTTTAAACAAAGATTCCTTGAACAAATGTGTCACTTGTGCAGCTCAGGAAGCATTTTCATATTTGTTGTATTTCTCACTAAGTGATCTCTACCAAGCCATGAGCAGAGCATCCTGATGTCTCTTGACGGGCGATTCCATGTGAAATTTGTCCGTAGCCCAGGTCAGGAATTAATCGCTCATGTTTCTTTTTCTCACCAACCGATCTCAACCAACTGACCAGTAGTGCATCCTCGTACCGTTTAAACAAATATTCCTTGAGTAATTGGTCGCTAGCGCAGCTCAGGAAGGATTTGCACATTTGTTCGTTTCTCACTTAGAGATCTTGTCCAAACCATTAGCATAGCATCCTGGAGCTTTTTGAAGCATGATTCCATGAGAAATTTGTCATAGCAGTGATCAGGAATGTGTTTCTCATTTTTAGTCTTTCTCTCAAACCCAGATCTACCAATCGTTTAGCACTGTCTTGTAATGGTTTTCAGACGAAGATTCCTTGAGAAATTTATCACTAGCATAGTTCAGCAATGTATTTCTCCTTTTCAGTATTCTCACAAAGGCATCTCTTCCAAACCACTAGCAGACAATTCTAATGTCTTTTGGAGCGTGACTCCTTGGGAGAATTGTCCCTAGCAGAGATCAAGACTAAAGCTCTCATGATTCCTTTTCACACAGACCAATCTCTACCATCTGACCAGTAGTGCGTGCTAGTGGCGTTCAAGCAGATTCCTTGAACAAATTGTCACTAGCGCAGCTCAGAAAGCATTTTCATATTTTTTGTATTTCTGACTAAGTGAGCTCCACCAAACCACGAGCAGAGCATTCTGATGTCTTTTGAACCATGAGTCCATGTGAAATTTTCACTGTCACAGAGCAGGAATATAATTCGCATTATCCATTTTTCTCAGGAAGCGATCGCTTTCAAACCACTAACAGAGCATCCTTTTGGCTTTTAGAAGATGATTCCTTGCGAAATTTTTCCCTAACTCAGATTAGCAATGCATTTCGCATTTTCAGTATTCTCAGAAACGCATCTCTTCCAAACCACAAGCAAACAATACTAGTGTCTTTTGAAGCGTGATTCCATGTGAAATTTGTCCCTAGCCCACTTCGGGAATGAATCTCTCACGATCCTTTTTCTCAAGAACCGATTTCTACCCCTGACCAGTAGTGCATCCTCGTGGCGATTAAGCAAAGATTCCTTGAAAAAAAGGTCACTAGCACAATTCACAAAGGATTTTGCACATTTTCTTCGTCTTTCTCACGAACCGATCTCTTTGGAAACCGGCAGGAGACATTCCTCATAAGGAATGTTTTTAGACAAAGAGTCCTTGAGAAATTACTCCCTAGAACAGAGCAGGACTAAATATCGGATTTTCGTAAAGCTCACCAACCGATCTCGTCCAAATGAGAATTATAGCATCCTAATCGCTCTTGAAGAAGTATTCCTTGAGAAATTGACACTAGCACAGCTCAGGAAGGATTTTCACATTTTTTGTATTTCTCACTAACTGATCTCTAACAAACCACTAGCAGAGCATCCTAGTCACTTTAGAAGCATGAGTCCATGAGAAATTTCTCACTACCACAGATCAGGACTATAATTCGCATTATCCATTGTTCTCAGGAACCGATCTCTTATAAACCACTCGCAGAGCATCCTAATGGCTTTTAAAAGATGATTCCTTGCAAAAAATTTCCTTAGCTCAGCTCAGCAATGTATTTCTCATTTTCAGTATTCTCACAAACCCATCTCTTCCAAACTACAAGCAGACAATACTAATGTCTTTTGAAGCGTGATTCCTTGTGACATTTGTCCCCAGCAGAGATGAGCAATGAATCTCTCATGTTTCCTTTTCACACTAATCGATCCCTACCAACAGACCAGTAGTGCCTCCTAGTGGCGTTTAAACAAAGATTCCTTGAACAAATGTGTCACTTGTGCAGCTCAGGAAGCATTTTCATATTTGTTGTATTTCTCACTAAGTGATCTCTACCAAGCCATGAGCAGAGCATCCTGATGTCTCTTGAAGGGCGATTCCATGTGAAATTTGTCCGTAGGCCAGATCAGGAATATGTTTCTCATTTTTCGTCTTTCTCACAAACCCAGCTCTACCAATCGTTTAGCACTGTCTTGTAATGGTTTTCAGACGAAGATTCCTTGAGAAATTTATCACTAGCATAGTTCAGCAATGTATTTCTCCTTTTCAGTATTCTCACAAAGGCATCTCTTCCAAACCACTAGCAGACAATACTAATGTCTTTTGGAGCGTGACTCCTTGGGAGAATTGTCCCTAGCAGAGATCAAGACTAAAGCTCTCATGATTCCTTTTCACACAGACCAATCTCTACCATCTGACCAGTAGTGCGTGCTAGTGGCGTTCAAGCAGATTCCTTGAACAAATTGTCACTAGCGCAGCTCAGAAAGCATTTTCATATTTTTTGTATTTCTGACTAAGTGAGCTCCACCAAACCACGAGCAGAGCATTCTGATGTCTTTTGAACCATGAGTCCATGTGAAATTTTCACTGTCACAGAGCAGGAATATAATTCGCATTATCCATTTTTCTCAGGAAGCGATCGCTTTCAAACCACTAACAGAGCATCCTTTTGGCTTTTAGAAGATGATTCCTTGCGAAATTTTTCCCTAACTCAGATTAGCAATGCATTTCGCATTTTCAGTATTCTCAGAAACGCATCTCTTCCAAACCACAAGCAAACAATACTAGTGTCTTTTGAAGCGTGATTCCATGTGAAATTTGTCCCTAGCCCACTTCGGGAATGAATCTCTCACGATCCTTTTTCTCAAGAACCGATTTCTACCCCTGACCAGTAGTGCATCCTCGTGGCGATTAAGCAAAGATTCCTTGAAAAAAAGGTCACTAGCACAATTCACAAAGGATTTTGCACATTTTCCTCGTCTTTCTCACGAACCGATCTCTTTGGAAACCGGCAGGAGACATTCCTCATAAGGAATGTTTTTAGACAAAGAGTCCTTGAGAAATTACTCCCTAGAACAGAGCAGGACTAAATATCGGATTTTCGTAAAGCTCACCAACCGATCTCGTCCAAATGAGAATTATAGCATCCTAATCGCTCTTGAAGCAGTATTCCTTGAGAAATTGACACTAGCACAGCTCAGGAAGGATTTTCACATTTTTTTGTATTTCTCACTAACCGATCCCTAGCAAATTATTAGCAGAGCATCCTAATGTCTTTTGAAGCATGATTACATGAGCAATGTTTCAGTAGCACAGATGAGGAATTAATTTCTCTTTGTTCGTCTGTCTGACGACCCGATCGCTTTCAAACCGGCAGGAGACAATCCTAATGGCTTTTAGAAGAAGAGTCCCTGAGAAATGTATTAGTACCACAGATCAGGAATGTATAGCTCATTTTTCACGAACCGATCACTTCCAAACCATTAGCAATGCATCCCAATGGCCTTCAAAGCATGATTCCATGAGAAATTTGTCAGTAGCGTAGCTCAAGAATCGAATTTTTCGAAACCATATGCAGTGCATCCTATGGTGCTTTGAAGAATGATTCCATGTCAAAGAGTAGTCACCAGCACAGATCAGGAACGATTATCTCATTTTTGACTTTCTCACGAGCCGATCTCTTTCAAAGCGGCAGGAGACATTCCTTATGGCTTTCAGACGAAGAGTCCTTGAGAAATTGCTCCCTAGAAAAGAGCAGGAATGAATAGCTGATTTTCCTATTGCTCACGAACTGATCTCTGTCAAATGAGCATTATCGCATCCTAAGCGCTCTTGAAGCGTGGCTCCTTGTGAACTAGCTCAGGAATGAATCTCTCATGTTTCCTTTTCTCACGAGCCGATCTTCACAAAGGGAACGGTAATGCATCCTAGTGGCGTTTAAAGAAAGAGTCCTTGAAAAATTTGTCACTAGCGCAGCTCAGGAAATATTTTCATATTTTTTGTATTTCTCACTAACTGATCTCTACCAAACCACTAGCAGAGCATCCTGGTCACTTTAGAAGCATGAGTCCATGAGAAATTTCTCACTACCACAGATCAGGACTATAATTCGCATTATCCATAGTTCTCAGGAACCGATCTCTTATAAACCACTCGCAGAGCATCCTAATGGCTTTTAAAAGATGATTCCTTGCAAAAAATTTCCTTAGCTCAGCTCAGCAATGTATTTCTCATTTTCAGTATTCTCACAAACCCATCTCTTCCAAACTACAAGCAGACAATACTAATGTCTTTTGAAGCGTGATTCCTTGTGACATTTGTCCCCAGCAGAGATGAGCAATGAATCTCTCATGTTTCCTTTTCACACTGACCTATCCCTACCAACAGAACAGTAGTGCCTCCTAGTGGCGTTTAAACAAAGATTCCTTGAACAAATGTGTCACTTGTGCAGCTCAGGAAGCATTTTCATATTTGTTGTATTTCTCACTAAGTGATCTCTACCAAGCCATGAGCAGAGCATCCTGATGTCTCTTGAAGGGCGATTCCATGTGAAATTTGTCCGTAGCCCAGATCAGGAATATGTTTCTCATTTTTCGTCTTTCTCACAAACCCAGCTCTACCAATCGTTTAGCACTGTCTTGTAATGGTTTTCAGACGAAGATTCCTTGAGAAATTTATCACTAGCATAGTTCAGCAATGTATTTCTCCTTTTCAGTATTCTCACAAAGGCATCTCTTCCAAACCACTAGCAGACAATTCTAATGTCTTTTGGAGCGTGACTCCTTGGGAGAATTGTCCCTAGCAGAGATCAAGACTAAAGCTCTCATGATTCCTTTTAACACAGACCAATCTCTACCATCTGACCAGTAGTGCGTGCTAGTGGCGTTCAAGCAGATTCCTTGAACAAATTGTCACTAGCGCAGCTCAGAAAGCATTTTCATATTTTTTGTATTTCTGACTAAGTGAGCTCCACCAAACCACGAGCAGAGCATTCTGATGTCTTTTGAACCATGAGTCCATGTGAAATTTTCACTGTCACAGAGCAGGAATATAATTCGCATTATCCATTTTTCTCAGAAAGCGATCGCTTTCAAACCACTAACAGAGCATCCTTTTGGCTTTTAGAAGATGATTCCTTGCGAAATTTTTCCCTAACTCAGATTAGCAATGCATTTCGCATTTTCAGTATTCTCAGAAACGCATCTCTTCCAAACCACAAGCAAACAATACTAGTGTCTTTTGAAGCGTGATTCCATGTGAAATTTGTCCCTAGCCCACTTCGGGAATGAATCTCTCACGATCCTTTTTCTCAAGAATCGATTTCTACCCCTGACCAGTAGTGCATCCTCGTGGCGATTAAGCAAAGATTCCTTGAAAAAAAGGTCACTAGCACAATTCACAAAGGATTTTGCACATTTTCTTCGTCTTTCTCACGAACCGATCTCTTTGGAAACCGGCAGGAGACATTCCTCATAAGGAATGTTTTTAGACAAAGAGTCCTTGAGAAATTACTCCCTAGAACAGAGCAGGACTAAATATCGGATTTTCGTAAAGCTCACCAACCGATCTCGTCCAAATGAGAATTATAGCATCCTAATCGCTCTTGAAGAAGTATTCCTTGAGAAATTGACACTAGCACAGCTCAGGAAGGATTTTCACATTTTTTGTATTTCTCACTAACTGATCTCTAACAAACCACTAGCAGAGCATCCTAGTCACTTTAGAAGCATGAGTCCATGAGAAATTTCTCACTACCACAGATCAGGACTATAGTTCGCATTATCCATTGTTCTCAGGAACCGATCTCTTATAAACCACTCGCAGAGCATCCTAATGGCTTTTAAAAGATGATTCCTTGCAAAAAATTTCCTTAGCTCAGCTCAGCAATGTATTTCTCATTTTCAGTATTCTCACAAACCCATCTCTTCCAAACTACAAGCAGACTACTAATGTCTTTTGAAGCGTGATTCCTTGTGACATTTGTCCCCAGCAGAGATGAGCAATGAATCTCTCATGTTTCCTTTTCACACTAATCGATCCCTACCAACAGACCAGTAGTGCCTCCTAGTGGCGTTTAAACAAAGATTCCTTGAACAAATGTGTCACTTGTGCAGCTCAGGAAGCATTTTCATATTTGTTGTATTTCTCACTAAGTGATCTCTACCAAGCCATGAGCAGAGCATCCTGATGTCTCTTGAAGGGCGATTCCATGTGAAATTTGTCCGTAGCCCAGATCAGGAATATGTTTCTCATTTTTCGTCTTTCTCACAAACCCAGCTCTACCAATCGTTTAGCACTGTCTTGTAATGGTTTTCAGACGAAGATTCCTTGAGAAATTTATCACTAGCATAGTTCAGCAATGTATTTCTCCTTTTCAGTATTCTCACAAAGGCATCTCTTCCAAACCACTAGCAGACAATTCTAATGTCTTTTGGAGCGTGACTCCTTGGGAGAATTGTCCCTAGCAGAGATCAAGACTAAAGCTCTCATGATTCCTTTTAACACAGACCAATCTCTACCATCTGACCAGTAGTGCGTGCTAGTGGCGTTCAAGCAGATTCCTTGAACAAATTGTCACTAGCGCAGCTCAGAAAGCATTTTCATATTTTTTGTATTTCTGACTAAGTGAGCTCCACCAAACCACGAGCAGAGCATTCTGATGTCTTTTGAACCATGAGTCCATGTGAAATTTTCACTGTCACAGAGCAGGAATATAATTCGCATTATCCATTTTTCTCAGAAAGCGATCGCTTTCAAACCACTAACAGAGCATCCTTTTGGCTTTTAGAAGATGATTCCTTGCGAAATTTTTCCCTAACTCAGATTAGCAATGCATTTCGCATTTTCAGTATTCTCAGAAACGCATCTCTTCCAAACCACAAGCAAACAATACTAGTGTCTTTTGAAGCGTGATTCCATGTGAAATTTGTCCCTAGCCCACTTCGGGAATGAATCTCTCACGATCCTTTTTCTCAAGAATCGATTTCTACCCCTGACCAGTAGTGCATCCTCGTGGCGATTAAGCAAAGATTCCTTGAAAAAAAGGTCACTAGCACAATTCACAAAGGATTTTGCACATTTTCTTCGTCTTTCTCACGAACCGATCTCTTTGGAAACCGGCAGGAGACATTCCTCATAAGGAATGTTTTTAGACAAAGAGTCCTTGAGAAATTACTCCCTAGAACAGAGCAGGACTAAATATCGGATTTTCGTAAAGCTCACCAACCGATCTCGTCCAAATGAGAATTATAGCATCCTAATCGCTCTTGAAGAAGTATTCCTTGAGAAATTGACACTAGCACAGCTCAGGAAGGATTTTCACATTTTTTGTATTTCTCACTAACTGATCTCTAACAAACCACTAGCAGAGCATCCTAGTCACTTTAGAAGCATGAGTCCATGAGAAATTTCTCACTACCACAGATCAGGACTATAGTTCGCATTATCCATTGTTCTCAGGAACCGATCTCTTATAAACCACTCGCAGAGCATCCTAATGGCTTTTAAAAGATGATTCCTTGCAAAAAATTTCCTTAGCTCAGCTCAGCAATGTATTTCTCATTTTCAGTATTCTCACAAACCCATCTCTTCCAAACTACAAGCAGACTACTAATGTCTTTTGAAGCGTGATTCCTTGTGACATTTGTCCCCAGCAGAGATGAGCAATGAATCTCTCATGTTTCCTTTTCACACTAATCGATCCCTACCAACAGACCAGTAGTGCCTCCTAGTGGCGTTTAAACAAAGATTCCTTGAACAAATGTGTCACTTGTGCAGCTCAGGAAGCATTTTCATATTTGTTGTATTTCTCACTAAGTGATCTCTACCAAGCCATGAGCAGAGCATCCTGATGTCTCTTGAAGGGCGATTCCATGTGAAATTTGTCCGTAGGCCAGATCAGGAATATGTTTCTCATTTTTCGTCTTTCTCACAAACCCAGCTCTACCAATCGTTTAGCACTGTCTTGTAATGGTTTTCAGACGAAGATTCCTTGAGAAATTTATCACTAGCATAGTTCAGCAATGTATTTCTCCTTTTCAGTATTCTCACAAAGGCATCTCTTCCAAACCACTAGCAGACAATACTAATGTCTTTTGGAGCGTGACTCCTTGGGAGAATTGTCCCTAGCAGAGATCAAGACTAAAGCTCTCATGATTCCTTTTCACACAGACCAATCTCTACCATCTGACCAGTAGTGCGTGCTAGTGGCGTTCAAGCAGATTCCTTGAACAAATTGTCACTAGCGCAGCTCAGAAAGCATTTTCATATTTTTTGTATTTCTGACTAAGTGAGCTCCACCAAACCACGAGCAGAGCATTCTGATGTCTTTTGAACCATGAGTCCATGTGAAATTTTCACTGTCACAGAGCAGGAATATAATTCGCATTATCCATTTTTCTCAGGAAGCGATCGCTTTCAAACCACTAACAGCGCATCCTTTTGGCTTTTAGAAGATGATTCCTTGCGAAATTTTTCCCTAACTCAGATTAGCAATGCATTTCGCATTTTCAGTATTCTCAGAAACGCATCTCTGCCAAACCACAAGCAAACAATACTAGTGTCTTTTGAAGCGTGATTCCATGTGAAATTTGTCCCTAGCCCACTTCGGGAATGAATCTCTCACGATCCTTTTTCTCAAGAACCGATTTCTACCCCTGACCAGTAGTGCATCCTCGTGGCGATTAAGCAAAGATTCCTTGAAAAAAAGGTCACTAGCACAATTCACAAAGGATTTTGCACATTTTCTTCGTCTTTCTCATGAACCGATCTCTTTGTAAACCGGCAGGAGACATTCCTCATAAGGAATGTTTTTAGACAAAGAGTCCTTGAGAAATTACTCCCTAGAACAGAGCAGGACTAAATATCGGATTTTCGTAAAGCTCACCAACCGATCTCGTCCAAATGAGAATTATAGCATCCTAATCGCTCTTGAAGCAGTATTCCTTGAGAAATTGACACTAGCACAGCTCAGGAAGGATTTTCACATTTTTTTGTATTTCTCACTAACCGATCCCTAGCAAATTATTAGCAGAGCATCCTAATGTCTTTTGAAGCATGATTACATGAGCAATGTTTCAGTAGCACAGATGAGGAATTAATTTCTCTTTGTTCGTCTGTCTGACGACCCGATCGCTTTCAAACCGGCAGGAGACAATCCTAATGGCTTTTAGAAGAAGAGTCCCTGAGAAATGTATTAGTACCACAGATCAGGAATGTATAGCTCATTTTTCACGAACCGATCACTTCCAAACCATTAGCAATGCATCCCAATGGCCTTCAAAGCATGATTCCATGAGAAATTTGTCAGTAGCGTAGCTCAAGAATCGAATTTTTCGAAACCATATGCAGTGCATCCTATGGTGCTTTGAAGAATGATTCCATGTCAAAGAGTAGTCACCAGCACAGATCAGGAACGATTATCTCATTTTTGACTTTCTCACGAGCCGATCTCTTTCAAAGCGGCAGGAGACATTCCTTATGGCTTTCAGACGAAGAGTCCTTGAGAAATTGCTCCCTAGAAAAGAGCAGGAATGAATAGCTGATTTTCCTATTGCTCACGAACCGATCTCTGTCAAATGAGCATTATCGCATCCTAAGCGCTCTTGAAGCGTGGCTCCTTGTGAACTAGCTCAGGAATGAATCTCTCATGTTTCCTTTTCTCACGAGCCGATCTTCACAAAGGGAACGGTAATGCATCCTAGTGGCGTTTAAACAAAGAGTCCTTGAAAAATCTGTCACTAGCGCAGCTCAGGAAGTATTTTCATATTTTTTGTATTTCTCACTAACTGATCTCTACCAAACCACTAGCAGAGCATCCTGGTCACTTTAGAAGCATGAGTCCATGAGAAATTTCTCACTACCACAGATCAGGACTATAATTCGCATTATCCATAGTTCTCAGGAACCGATCTCTTATAAACCACTCGCAGAGCATCCTAATGGCTTTTAAAAGATGATTCCTTGCAAAAAATTTCCTTAGCTCAGCTCAGCAATGTATTTCTCATTTTCAGTATTCTCACAAACCCATCTCTTCCAAACTACAAGCAGACAATACTAATGTCTTTTGAAGCGTGATTCCTTGTGACATTTGTCCCCAGCAGAGATGAGCAATGAATCTCTCATGTTTCCGTTTCACACTGACCTATCCCTACCAACAGACCAGTAGTGCCTCCTAGTGGCGTTTAAACAAAGATTCCTTGAACAAATGTGTCACTTGTGCAGCTCAGGAAGCATTTTCATATTTGTTGTATTTCTCACTAAGTGATCTCTACCAAGCCATGAGCAGAGCATCCTGATGTCTCTTGAAGGGCGATTCCATGTGAAATTTGTCCGTAGGCCAGATCAGGAATATGTTTCTCATTTTTCGTCTTTCTCACAAACCCAGCTCTACCAATCGTTTAGCACTGTCTTGTAATGGTTTTCAGACGAAGATTCCTTGAGAAATTTATCACTAGCATAGTTCAGCAATGTATTTCTCCTTTTCAGTATTCTCACAAAGGCATCTCTTCCAAACCACTAGCAGACAATTCTAATGTCTTTTGGAGCGTGACTCCTTGGGAGAATTGTCCCTAGCAGAGATCAAGACTAAAGCTCTCATGATTCCTTTTCACACAGACCAATCTCTACCATCTGACCAGTAGTGCGTGCTAGTGGCGTTCAAGCAGATTCCTTGAACAAATTGTCACTAGCGCAGCTCAGAAAGCATTTTCATATTTTTTGTATTTCTGACTAAGTGAGCTCCACCAAACCACGAGCAGAGCATTCTGATGTCTTTTGAACCATGAGTCCATGTGAAATTTTCACTGTCACAGAGCAGGAATATAATTCGCATTATCCATTTTTCTCAGAAAGCGATCGCTTTCAAACCACTAACAGAGCATCCTTTTGGCTTTTAGAAGATGATTCCTTGCGAAATTTTTCCCTAACTCAGATTAGCAATGCATTTCGCATTTTCAGTATTCTCAGAAACGCATCTCTTCCAAACCACAAGCAAACAATACTAGTGTCTTTTGAAGCGTGATTCCATGTGAAATTTGTCCCTAGCCCACTTCGGGAATGAATCTCTCACGATCCTTTTTCTCAAGAATCGATTTCTACCCCTGACCAGTAGTGCATCCTCGTGGCGATTAAGCAAAGATTCCTTGAAAAAAAGGTCACTAGCACAATTCACAAAGGATTTTGCACATTTTCTTCGTCTTTCTCACGAACCGATCTCTTTGGAAACCGGCAGGAGACATTCCTCATAAGGAATGTTTTTAGACAAAGAGTCCTTGAGAAATTACTCCCTAGAACAGAGCAGGACTAAATATCGGATTTTCGTAAAGCTCACCAACCGATCTCGTCCAAATGAGAATTATAGCATCCTAATCGCTCTTGAAGAAGTATTCCTTGAGAAATTGACACTAGCACAGCTCAGGAAGGATTTTCACATTTTTTGTATTTCTCACTAACTGATCTCTAACAAACCACTAGCAGAGCATCCTAGTCACTTTAGAAGCATGAGTCCATGAGAAATTTCTCACTACCACAGATCAGGACTATAGTTCGCATTATCCATTGTTCTCAGGAACCGATCTCTTATAAACCACTCGCAGAGCATCCTAATGGCTTTTAAAAGATGATTCCTTGCAAAAAATTTCCTTAGCTCAGCTCAGCAATGTATTTCTCATTTTCAGTATTCTCACAAACCCATCTCTTCCAAACTACAAGCAGACTACTAATGTCTTTTGAAGCGTGATTCCTTGTGACATTTGTCCCCAGCAGAGATGAGCAATGAATCTCTCATGTTTCCTTTTCACACTAATCGATCCCTACCAACAGACCAGTAGTGCCTCCTAGTGGCGTTTAAACAAAGATTCCTTGAACAAATGTGTCACTTGTGCAGCTCAGGAAGCATTTTCATATTTGTTGTATTTCTCACTAAGTGATCTCTACCAAGCCATGAGCAGAGCATCCTGATGTCTCTTGAAGGGCGATTCCATGTGAAATTTGTCCGTAGGCCAGATCAGGAATATGTTTCTCATTTTTCGTCTTTCTCACAAACCCAGCTCTACCAATCGTTTAGCACTGTCTTGTAATGGTTTTCAGACGAAGATTCCTTGAGAAATTTATCACTAGCATAGTTCAGCAATGTATTTCTCCTTTTCAGTATTCTCACAAAGGCATCTCTTCCAAACCACTAGCAGACAATACTAATGTCTTTTGGAGCGTGACTCCTTGGGAGAATTGTCCCTAGCAGAGATCAAGACTAAAGCTCTCATGATTCCTTTTCACACAGACCAATCTCTACCATCTGACCAGTAGTGCGTGCTAGTGGCGTTCAAGCAGATTCCTTGAACAAATTGTCACTAGCGCAGCTCAGAAAGCATTTTCATATTTTTTGTATTTCTGACTAAGTGAGCTCCACCAAACCACGAGCAGAGCATTCTGATGTCTTTTGAACCATGAGTCCATGTGAAATTTTCCCTGTCACAGAGCAGGAATATAATTCGCATTATCCATTTTTCTCAGGAAGCGATCGCTTTCAAACCACTAACAGCGCATCCTTTTGGCTTTTAGAAGATGATTCCTTGCGAAATTTTTCCCTAACTCAGATTAGCAATGCATTTCGCATTTTCAGTATTCTCAGAAACGCATCTCTGCCAAACCACAAGCAAACAATACGAGTGTCTTTTGAAGCGTGATTCCATGTGAAATTTGTCCCTAGCCCACTTCGGGAATGAATCTCTCACGATCCTTTTTCTCAAGAACCGATTTCTACCCCTGACCAGTAGTGCATCCTCGTGGCGATTAAGCAAAGATTCCTTGAAAAAAAGGTCACTAGCACAATTCACAAAGGATTTTGCACATTTTCCTCGTCTTTCTCATGAACCGATCTCTTTGTAAACCGGCAGGAGACATTCCTCATAAGGAATGTTTTTAGACAAAGAGTCCTTGAGAAATTACTCCCTAGAACAGAGCAGGACTAAATATCGGATTTTCGTAAAGCTCACCAACCGATCTCGTCCAAATGAGAATTATAGCATCCTAATCGCTCTTGAAGCAGTATTCCTTGAGAAATTGACACTAGCACAGCTCAGGAAGGATTTTCACATTTTTTTGTATTTCTCACTAACCGATCCCTAGCAAATTATTAGCAGAGCATCCTAATGTCTTTTGAAGCATGATTACATGAGCAATGTTTCAGTAGCACAGATGAGGAATTAATTTCTCTTTGTTCGTCTGTCTGACGACCCGATCGCTTTCAAACCGGCAGGAGACAATCCTAATGGCTTTTAGAAGAAGAGTCCCTGAGAAATGTATTAGTACCACAGATCAGGAATGTATAGCTCATTTTTCACGAACCGATCACTTCCAAACCATTAGCAATGCATCCCAATGGCCTTCAAAGCATGATTCCATGAGAAATTTGTCAGTAGCGTAGCTCAAGAATCGAATTTTTCGAAACCATATGCAGTGCATCCTATGGTGCTTTGAAGAATGATTCCATGTCAAAGAGTAGTCACCAGCACAGATCAGGAACGATTATCTCATTTTTGACTTTCTCACGAGCCGATCTCTTTCAAAGCGGCAGGAGACATTCCTTATGGCTTTCAGACGAAGAGTCCTTGAGAAATTGCTCCCTAGAAAAGAGCAGGAATGAATAGCTGATTTTCCTATTGCTCACGAACCGATCTCTGTCAAATGAGCATTATCGCATCCTAAGCGCTCTTGAAGCGTGGCTCCTTGTGAACTAGCTCAGGAATGAATCTCTCATGTTTCCTTTTCTCACGAGCCGATCTTCACAAAGGGAACGGTAATGCATCCTAGTGGCGTTTAAACAAAGAGTCCTTGAAAAATCTGTCACTAGCGCAGCTCAGGAAGTATTTTCATAGTTTTTGTATTTCTCACTAACTGATCTCTACCAAACCACTAGCAGAGCATCCTGGTCACTTTAGAAGCATGAGTCCATGAGAAATTTCTCACTACCACAGATCAGGACTATAATTCGCATTATCCATAGTTCTCAGGAACCGATCTCTTATAAACCACTCGCAGAGCATCCTAATGGCTTTTAAAAGATGATTCCTTGCAAAAAATTTCCTTAGCACAGCTCAGCAATGTATTTCTCATCTTCAGTATTCTCACAAACCCATCTCTTCCAAACTACAAGCAGACAATACTAATGTCTTTTGAAGCGTGATTCCTTGTGACATTTGTCCCCAGCAGAGATGAGCAATGAATCTCTCATGTTTCCTTTTCACACTAACCTATCCCTACCAACAGACCAGTAGTGCCTCCTAGTGGCGTTTAAACAAAGATTCCTTGAACAAATGTGTCACTTGTGCAGCTCAGGAAGCATTTTCATATTTGTTGTATTTCTCACTAAGTGATCTCTACCAAGCCATGAGCAGAGCATCCTGATGTCTCTTGACGGGCGATTCCATGTGAAATTGTCCGTAGCCCAGATCAGGAATTCATCCCTCATGTTTCTTTTTCTCACGAACCGATCTCAACCAACTGACCAGTAGTGCATCCTCGTACCGTTTAAACAAATATTCCTTGAGTAATTGGTCGCTAGCGCAGCTCAGGAAGGATTTGCACATTTGTTCGTTTCTCACTTAGAGATCTCGTCCAAACCATTAGCATAGCATCCTGGAGCTTTTTGAAGCATGATTCCATGAGAAATTTGTCATAGCAGTTGTATTTGTTGTATTTCTCACTAAGTGATCTCTACCAAGCCATGAGCAGAGCATCCTGATGTCTCTTGAAGGGCGATTCCATGTGAAAATTGTCCGTATCCCAGATCAGGAATATGTTTCTCATTTTTCGTCTTTCTCACAAACCCAGCTCTACCAATCGTTTAGCACTGTCTTGTAATGGTTTTCAGACGAAGATTCCTTGAGAAATTTATCACTAGCATAGTTCAGCAATGTATTTCTCCTTTTCAGTATTCTCACAAAGGCATCTCTTCCAAACCAGTAGCAGACAATACTAATGTCTTTTGGAGCGTGACTCCTTGGGAGAATTGTCCCTAGCAGAGATCAAGACTAAAGCTCTCATGATTCCTTTTCACACAGACCAATCTCTACCATCTGACCAGTAGTGCGTGCTAGTGGCGTTCAAGCAGATTCCTTGAACAAATTGTCACTAGCGCAGCTCAGAAAGCATTTTCATATTTTTTGTATTTCTGACTAAGTGAGCTCCACCAAACCACGAGCAGAGCATTCTGATGTCTTTTGAACCATGAGTCCATGTGAAATTTTCACTGTCACAGAGCAGGAATATAATTCGCATTATCCATTTTTCTCAGGAAGCGATCGCTTTCAAACCACTAACAGCGCATCCTTTTGGCTTTTAGAAGATGATTCCTTGCGAAATTTTTCCCTAACTCAGATTAGCAATGCATTTCGCATTTTCAGTATTCTCAGAAACGCATCTCTGCCAAACCACAAGCAAACAATACTAGTGTCTTTTGAAGCGTGATTCCATGTGAAATTTGTCCCTAGCCCACTTCGGGAATGAATCTCTCACGATCCTTTTTCTCAAGAACCGATTTCTACCCCTGACCAGTAGTGCATCCTCGTGGCGATTAAGCAAAGATTCCTTGAAAAAAAGGTCACTAGCACAATTCACAAAGGATTTTGCACATTTTCTTCGTCTTTCTCATGAACCGATCTCTTTGTAAACCGGCAGGAGACATTCCTCATAAGGAATGTTTTTAGACAAAGAGTCCTTGAGAAATTACTCCCTAGAACAGAGCAGGACTAAATATCGGATTTTCGTAAAGCTCACCAACCGATCTCGTCCAAATGAGAATTATAGCATCCTAATCGCTCTTGAAGCAGTATTCCTTGAGAAATTGACACTAGCACAGCTCAGGAAGGATTTTCACATTTTTTTGTATTTCTCACTAACCGATCCCTAGCAAATTATTAGCAGAGCATCCTAATGTCTTTTGAAGCATGATTACATGAGCAATGTTTCAGTAGCACAGATGAGGAATTAATTTCTCTTTGTTCGTCTGTCTGACGACCCGATCGCTTTCAAACCGGCAGGAGACAATCCTAATGGCTTTTAGAAGAAGAGTCCCTGAGAAATGTATTAGTACCACAGATCAGGAATGTATAGCTCATTTTTCACGAACCGATCACTTCCAAACCATTAGCAATGCATCCCAATGGCCTTCAAAGCATGATTCCATGAGAAATTTGTCAGTAGCGTAGCTCAAGAATCGAATTTTTCGAAACCATATGCAGTGCATCCTATGGTGCTTTGAAGAATGATTCCATGTCAAAGAGTAGTCACCAGCACAGATCAGGAACGATTATCTCATTTTTGACTTTCTCACGAGCCGATCTCTTTCAAAGCGGCAGGAGACATTCCTTATGGCTTTCAGACGAAGAGTCCTTGAGAAATTGCTCCCTAGAAAAGAGCAGGAATGAATAGCTGATTTTCCTATTGCTCACGAACCGATCTCTGTCAAATGAGCATTATCGCATCCTAAGCGCTCTTGAAGCGTGGCTCCTTGTGAACTAGCTCAGGAATGAATCTCTCATGTTTCCTTTTCTCACGAGCCGATCTTCACAAAGGGAACGGTAATGCATCCTAGTGGCGTTTAAACAAAGAGTCCTTGAAAAATCTGTCACTAGCGCAGCTCAGGAAGTATTTTCATATTTTTTGTATTTCTCACTAACTGATCTCTACCAAACCACTAGCAGAGCATCCTGGTCACTTTAGAAGCATGAGTCCATGAGAAATTTCTCACTACCACAGATCAGGACTATAATTCGCATTATCCATAGTTCTCAGGAACCGATCTCTTATAAACCACTCGCAGAGCATCCTAATGGCTTTTAAAAGATGATTCCTTGCAAAAAATTTCCTTAGCTCAGCTCAGCAATGTATTTCTCATTTTCAGTATTCTCACAAACCCATCTCTTCCAAACTACAAGCAGACAATACTAATGTCTTTTGAAGCGTGATTCCTTGTGACATTTGTCCCCAGCAGAGATGAGCAATGAATCTCTCATGTTTCCGTTTCACACTGACCTATCCCTACCAACAGACCAGTAGTGCCTCCTAGTGGCGTTTAAACAAAGATTCCTTGAACAAATGTGTCACTTGTGCAGCTCAGGAAGCATTTTCATATTTGTTGTATTTCTCACTAAGTGATCTCTACCAAGCCATGAGCAGAGCATCCTGATGTCTCTTGAAGGGCGATTCCATGTGAAATTTGTCCGTAGGCCAGATCAGGAATATGTTTCTCATTTTTCGTCTTTCTCACAAACCCAGCTCTACCAATCGTTTAGCACTGTCTTGTAATGGTTTTCAGACGAAGATTCCTTGAGAAATTTATCACTAGCATAGTTCAGCAATGTATTTCTCCTTTTCAGTATTCTCACAAAGGCATCTCTTCCAAACGACTAGCAGACAATTCTAATGTCTTTTGGAGCGTGACTCCTTGGGAGAATTGTCCCTAGCAGAGATCAAGACTAAAGCTCTCATGATTCCTTTTCACACAGACCAATCTCTACCATCTGACCAGTAGTGCGTGCTAGTGGCGTTCAAGCAGATTCCTTGAACAAATTGTCACTAGCGCAGCTCAGAAAGCATTTTCATATTTTTTGTATTTCTGACTAAGTGAGCTCCACCAAACCACGAGCAGAGCATTCTGATGTCTTTTGAACCATGAGTCCATGTGAAATTTTCACTGTCACAGAGCAGGAATATAATTCGCATTATCCATTTTTCTCAGAAAGCGATCGCTTTCAAACCACTAACAGAGCATCCTTTTGGCTTTTAGAAGATGATTCCTTGCGAAATTTTTCCCTAACTCAGATTAGCAATGCATTTCGCATTTTCAGTATTCTCAGAAACGCATCTCTTCCAAACCACAAGCAAACAATACTAGTGTCTTTTGAAGCGTGATTCCATGTGAAATTTGTCCCTAGCCCACTTCGGGAATGAATCTCTCACGATCCTTTTTCTCAAGAATCGATTTCTACCCCTGACCAGTAGTGCATCCTCGTGGCGATTAAGCAAAGATTCCTTGAAAAAAAGGTCACTAGCACAATTCACAAAGGATTTTGCACATTTTCTTCGTCTTTCTCACGAACCGATCTCTTTGGAAACCGGCAGGAGACATTCCTCATAAGGAATGTTTTTAGACAAAGAGTCCTTGAGAAATTACTCCCTAGAACAGAGCAGGACTAAATATCGGATTTTCGTAAAGCTCACCAACCGATCTCGTCCAAATGAGAATTATAGCATCCTAATCGCTCTTGAAGAAGTATTCCTTGAGAAATTGACACTAGCACAGCTCAGGAAGGATTTTCACATTTTTTGTATTTCTCACTAACTGATCTCTAACAAACCACTAGCAGAGCATCCTAGTCACTTTAGAAGCATGAGTCCATGAGAAATTTCTCACTACCACAGATCAGGACTATAGTTCGCATTATCCATTGTTCTCAGGAACCGATCTCTTATAAACCACTCGCAGAGCATCCTAATGGCTTTTAAAAGATGATTCCTTGCAAAAAATTTCCTTAGCTCAGCTCAGCAATGTATTTCTCATTTTCAGTATTCTCACAAACCCATCTCTTCCAAACTACAAGCAGACTACTAATGTCTTTTGAAGCGTGATTCCTTGTGACATTTGTCCCCAGCAGAGATGAGCAATGAATCTCTCATGTTTCCTTTTCACACTAATCGATCCCTACCAACAGACCAGTAGTGCCTCCTAGTGGCGTTTAAACAAAGATTCCTTGAACAAATGTGTCACTTGTGCAGCTCAGGAAGCATTTTCATATTTGTTGTATTTCTCACTAAGTGATCTCTACCAAGCCATGAGCAGAGCATCCTGATGTCTCTTGAAGGGCGATTCCATGTGAAATTTGTCCGTAGGCCAGATCAGGAATATGTTTCTCATTTTTCGTCTTTCTCACAAACCCAGCTCTACCAATCGTTTAGCACTGTCTTGTAATGGTTTTCAGACGAAGATTCCTTGAGAAATTTATCACTAGCATAGTTCAGCAATGTATTTCTCCTTTTCAGTATTCTCACAAAGGCATCTCTTCCAAACCACTAGCAGACAATACTAATGTCTTTTGGAGCGTGACTCCTTGGGAGAATTGTCCCTAGCAGAGATCAAGACTAAAGCTCTCATGATTCCTTTTCACACAGACCAATCTCTACCATCTGACCAGTAGTGCGTGCTAGTGGCGTTCAAGCAGATTCCTTGAACAAATTGTCACTAGCGCAGCTCAGAAAGCATTTTCATATTTTTTGTATTTCTGACTAAGTGAGCTCCACCAAACCACGAGCAGAGCATTCTGATGTCTTTTGAACCATGAGTCCATGTGAAATTTTCCCTGTCACAGAGCAGGAATATAATTCGCATTATCCATTTTTCTCAGGAAGCGATCGCTTTCAAACCACTAACAGCGCATCCTTTTGGCTTTTAGAAGATGATTCCTTGCGAAATTTTTCCCTAACTCAGATTAGCAATGCATTTCGCATTTTCAGTATTCTCAGAAACGCATCTCTGCCAAACCACAAGCAAACAATACGAGTGTCTTTTGAAGCGTGATTCCATGTGAAATTTGTCCCTAGCCCACTTCGGGAATGAATCTCTCACGATCCTTTTTCTCAAGAACCGATTTCTACCCCTGACCAGTAGTGCATCCTCGTGGCGATTAAGCAAAGATTCCTTGAAAAAAAGGTCACTAGCACAATTCACAAAGGATTTTGCACATTTTCATCGTCTTTCTCATGAACCGATCTCTTTGTAAACCGGCAGGAGACATTCCTCATAAGGAATGTTTTTAGACAAAGAGTCCTTGAGAAATTACTCCCTAGAACAGAGCAGGACTAAATATCGGATTTTCGTAAAGCTCACCAACCGATCTCGTCCAAATGAGAATTATAGCATCCTAATCGCTCTTGAAGCAGTATTCCTTGAGAAATTGACACTAGCACAGCTCAGGAAGGATTTTCACATTTTTTTGTATTTCTCACTAACCGATCCCTAGCAAATTATTAGCAGAGCATCCTAATGTCTTTTGAAGCATGATTACATGAGCAATGTTTCAGTAGCACAGATGAGGAATTAATTTCTCTTTGTTCGTCTGTCTGACGACCCGATCGCTTTCAAACCGGCAGGAGACAATCCTAATGGCTTTTAGAAGAAGAGTCCCTGAGAAATGTATTAGTACCACAGATCAGGAATGTATAGCTCATTTTTCACGAACCGATCACTTCCAAACCATTAGCAATGCATCCCAATGGCCTTCAAAGCATGATTCCATGAGAAATTTGTCAGTAGCGTAGCTCAAGAATCGAATTTTTCGAAACCATATGCAGTGCATCCTATGGTGCTTTGAAGAATGATTCCATGTCAAAGAGTAGTCACCAGCACAGATCAGGAACGATTATCTCATTTTTGACTTTCTCACGAGCCGATCTCTTTCAAAGCGGCAGGAGACATTCCTTATGGCTTTCAGACGAAGAGTCCTTGAGAAATTGCTCCCTAGAAAAGAGCAGGAATGAATAGCTGATTTTCCTATTGCTCACGAACCGATCTCTGTCAAATGAGCATTATCGCATCCTAAGCGCTCTTGAAGCGTGGCTCCTTGTGAACTAGCTCAGGAATGAATCTCTCATGTTTCCTTTTCTCACGAGCCGATCTTCACAAAGGGAACGGTAATGCATCCTAGTGGCGTTTAAACAAAGAGTCCTTGAAAAATCTGTCACTAGCGCAGCTCAGGAAGTATTTTCATAGTTTTTGTATTTCTCACTAACTGATCTCTACCAAACCACTAGCAGAGCATCCTGGTCACTTTAGAAGCATGAGTCCATGAGAAATTTCTCACTACCACAGATCAGGACTATAATTCGCATTATCCATAGTTCTCAGGAACCGATCTCTTATAAACCACTCGCAGAGCATCCTAATGGCTTTTAAAAGATGATTCCTTGCAAAAAATTTCCTTAGCACAGCTCAGCAATGTATTTCTCATCTTCAGTATTCTCACAAACCCATCTCTTCCAAACTACAAGCAGACAATACTAATGTCTTTTGAAGCGTGATTCCTTGTGACATTTGTCCCCAGCAGAGATGAGCAATGAATCTCTCATGTTTCCTTTTCACACTAACCTATCCCTACCAACAGACCAGTAGTGCCTCCTAGTGGCGTTTAAACAAAGATTCCTTGAACAAATGTGTCACTTGTGCAGCTCAGGAAGCATTTTCATATTTGTTGTATTTCTCACTAAGTGATCTCTACCAAGCCATGAGCAGAGCATCCTGATGTCTCTTGACGGGCGATTCCATGTGAAATTGTCCGTAGCCCAGATCAGGAATTCATCCCTCATGTTTCTTTTTCTCACGAACCGATCTCAACCAACTGACCAGTAGTGCATCCTCGTACCGTTTAAACAAATATTCCTTGAGTAATTGGTCGCTAGCGCAGCTCAGGAAGGATTTGCACATTTGTTCGTTTCTCACTTAGAGATCTCGTCCAAACCATTAGCATAGCATCCTGGAGCTTTTTGAAGCATGATTCCATGAGAAATTTGTCATAGCAGTTGTATTTGTTGTATTTCTCACTAAGTGATCTCTACCAAGCCATGAGCAGAGCATCCTGATGTCTCTTGAAGGGCGATTCCATGTGAAAATTGTCCGTATCCCAGATCAGGAATATGTTTCTCATTTTTCGTCTTTCTCACAAACCCAGCTCTACCAATCGTTTAGCACTGTCTTGTAATGGTTTTCAGACGAAGATTCCTTGAGAAATTTATCACTAGCATAGTTCAGCAATGTATTTCTCCTTTTCAGTATTCTCACAAAGGCATCTCTTCCAAACCAGTAGCAGACAATACTAATGTCTTTTGGAGCGTGACTCCTTGGGAGAATTGTCCCTAGCAGAGATCAAGACTAAAGCTCTCATGATTCCTTTTCACACAGACCAATCTCTACCATCTGACCAGTAGTGCGTGCTAGTGGCGTTCAAGCAGATTCCTTGAACAAATTGTCACTAGCGCAGCTCAGAAAGCATTTTCATATTTTTTGTATTTCTGACTAAGTGAGCTCCACCAAACCACGAGCAGAGCATTCTGATGTCTTTTGAACCATGAGTCCATGTGAAATTTTCACTGTCACAGAGCAGGAATATAATTCGCATTATCCATTTTTCTCAGAAAGCGATCGCTTTCAAACCACTAACAGAGCATCCTTTTGGCTTTTAGAAGATGATTCCTTGCGAAATTTTTCCCTAACTCAGATTAGCAATGCATTTCGCATTTTCAGTATTCTCAGAAACGCATCTCTTCCAAACCACAAGCAAACAATACTAGTGTCTTTTGAAGCGTGATTCCATGTGAAATTTGTCCCTAGCCCACTTCGGGAATGAATCTCTCACGATCCTTTTTCTCAAGAATCGATTTCTACCCCTGACCAGTAGTGCATCCTCGTGGCGATTAAGCAAAGATTCCTTGAAAAAAAGGTCACTAGCACAATTCACAAAGGATTTTGCACATTTTCTTCGTCTTTCTCACGAACCGATCTCTTTGGAAACCGGCAGGAGACATTCCTCATAAGGAATGTTTTTAGACAAAGAGTCCTTGAGAAATTACTCCCTAGAACAGAGCAGGACTAAATATCGGATTTTCGTAAAGCTCACCAACCGATCTCGTCCAAATGAGAATTATAGCATCCTAATCGC
Organism: Emys orbicularis; assembly: GCF_028017835.1. Lineage (NCBI taxonomy): Eukaryota > Metazoa > Chordata > Testudines > Emydidae > Emys > Emys orbicularis. The sequence goes on from NW_027045194.1 coordinate 417,256, forward strand.
TCTTGAAGAAGTATTCCTTGAGAAATTGACACTAGCACAGCTCAGGAAGGATTTTCACATTTTTTGTATTTCTCACTAACTGATCTCTAACAAACCACTAGCAGAGCATCCTAGTCACTTTAGAAGCATGAGTCCATGAGAAATTTCTCACTACCACAGATCAGGACTATAGTTCGCATTATCCATTGTTCTCAGGAACCGATCTCTTATAAACCACTCGCAGAGCATCCTAATGGCTTTTAAAAGATGATTCCTTGCAAAAAATTTCCTTAGCTCAGCTCAGCAATGTATTTCTCATTTTCAGTATTCTCACAAACCCATCTCTTCCAAACTACAAGCAGACTACTAATGTCTTTTGAAGCGTGATTCCTTGTGACATTTGTCCCCAGCAGACATGAGCAATGAATCTCTCATGTTTCCTTATCACACTAATCGATCCCTACCAACAGACCAGTAGTGCCTCCTAGTGGCGTTTAAACAAAGATTCCTTGAACAAATGTGTCACTTGTGCAGCTCAGGAAGCATTTTCATATTTGTTGTATTTCTCACTAAGTGATCTCTACCAAGCCATGAGCAGAGCATCCTGATGTCTCTTGAAGGGCGATTCCATGTGAAATTTGTCCGTAGGCCAGATGAGGAATATGTTTCTCATTTTTCGTCTTTCTCACAAACCCAGCTCTACCAATCGTTTAGCACTGTCTTGTAATGGTTTTCAGACGAAGATTCCTTGAGAAATTTATCACTAGCATAGTTCAGCAATGTATTTCTCCTTTTCAGTATTCTCACAAAGGCATCTCTTCCAAACCACTAGCAGACAATACTAATGTCTTTTGGAGCGTGACTCCTTGGGAGAATTGTCCCTAGCAGAGATCAGGACTAAAGCTCTCATGATTCCTTTTCACACAGACCAATCTCTACCATCTGACCAGTAGTGCGTGCTAGTGGCGTTCAAGCAGATTCCTTGAACAAATTGTCACTAGCGCAGCTCAGAAAGCATTTTCATATTTTTTGTATTTCTGACTAAGTGAGCTCCACCAAACCACGAGCAGAGCATTCTGATGTCTTTTGAACCATGAGTCCATGTGAAATTTTCACTGTCACAGAGCAGGAATATAATTCGCATTATCCATTTTTCTCAGGAAGCGATCGCTTTCAAACCACTAACAGCGCATCCTTTTGGCTTTTAGAAGATGATTCCTTGCGAAATTTTTCCCTAACTCAGATTAGCAATGCATTTCGCATTTTCAGTATTCTCAGAAACGCATCTCTGCCAAACCACAAGCAAACAATACTAGTGTCTTTTGAAGCGTGATTCCATGTGAAATTTGTCCCTAGCCCACTTCGGGAATGAATCTCTCACGATCCTTTTTCTCAAGAACCGATTTCTACCCCTGACCAGTAGTGCATCCTCGTGGCGATTAAGCAAAGATTCCTTGAAAAAAAGGTCACTAGCACAATTCACAAAGGATTTTGCACATTTTCTTCGTCTTTCTCATGAACCGATCTCTTTGTAAACCGGCAGGAGACATTCCTCATAAGGAATGTTTTTAGACAAAGAGTCCTTGAGAAATTACTCCCTAGAACAGAGCAGGACTAAATATCGGATTTTCGTAAAGCTCACCAACCGATCTCGTCCAAATGAGAATTATAGCATCCTAATCGCTCTTGAAGCAGTATTCCTTGAAAAATTGACACTAGCACAGCTCAGGAAGGATTTTCACATTTTTTTGTATTTCTCACTAACCGATCCCTAGCAAATTATTAGCAGAGCATCCTAATGTCTTTTGAAGCATGATTACATGAGCAATGTTTCAGTAGCACAGATGAGGAATTAATTTCTCTTTGTTCGTCTGTCTGACGACCCGATCGCTTTCAAACCGGCAGGAGACAATCCTAATGGCTTTTAGAAGAAGAGTCCCTGAGAAATGTATTAGTACCACAGATCAGGAATGTATAGCTCATTTTTCACGAACCGATCACTTCCAAACCATTAGCAATGCATCCCAATGGCCTTCAAAGCATGATTCCATGAGAAATTTGTCAGTAGCGTAGCTCAAGAATCGAATTTTTCGAAACCATATGCAGTGCATCCTATGGTGCTTTGAAGAATGATTCCATGTCAAAGAGTAGTCACCAGCACAGATCAGGAACGATTATCTCATTTTTGACTTTCTCACGAGCCGATCTCTTTCAAAGCGGCAGGAGACATTCCTTATGGCTTTCAGACGAAGAGTCCTTGAGAAATTGCTCCCTAGAAAAGAGCAGGAATGAATAGCTGATTTTCCTATTGCTCACGAACCGATCTCTGTCAAATGAGCATTATCGCATCCTAAGCGCTCTTGAAGCGTGGCTCCTTGTGAACTAGCTCAGGAATGAATCTCTCATGTTTCCTTTTCTCACGAGCCGATCTTCACAAAGGGAACGGTAATGCATCCTAGTGGCGTTTAAACAAAGAGTCCTTGAAAAATCTGTCACTAGCGCAGCTCAGGAAGTATTTTCATAGTTTTTGTATTTCTCACTAACTGATCTCTACCAAACCACTAGCAGAGCATCCTGGTCACTTTAGAAGCATGAGTCCATGAGAAATTTCTCACTACCACAGATCAGGACTATAATTCGCATTATCCATAGTTCTCAGGAACCGATCTCTTATAAACCACTCGCAGAGCATCCTAATGGCTTTTAAAAGATGATTCCTTGCAAAAAATTTCCTTAGCACAGCTCAGCAATGTATTTCTCATCTTCAGTATTCTCACAAACCCATCTCTTCCAAACTACAAGCAGACAATACTAATGTCTTTTGAAGCGTGATTCCTTGTGACATTTGTCCCCAGCAGAGATGAGCAATGAATCTCTCATGTTTCCTTTTCACACTAACCTATCCCTACCAACAGACCAGTAGTGCCTCCTAGTGGCGTTTAAACAAAGATTCCTTGAACAAATGTGTCACTTGTGCAGCTCAGGAAGCATTTTCATATTTGTTGTATTTCTCACTAAGTGATCTCTACCAAGCCATGAGCAGAGCATCCTGATGTCTCTTGACGGGCGATTCCATGTGAAATTGTCCGTAGCCCAGATCAGGAATTCATCCCTCATGTTTCTTTTTCTCACGAACCGATCTCAACCAACTGACCAGTAGTGCATCCTCGTACCGTTTAAACAAATATTCCTTGAGTAATTGGTCGCTAGCGCAGCTCAGGAAGGATTTGCACATTTGTTCGTTTCTCACTTAGAGATCTCGTCCAAACCATTAGCATAGCATCCTGGAGCTTTTTGAAGCATGATTCCATGAGAAATTTGTCATAGCAGTTGTATTTGTTGTATTTCTCACTAAGTGATCTCTACCAAGCCATGAGCAGAGCATCCTGATGTCTCTTGAAGGGCGATTCCATGTGAAAATTGTCCGTATCCCAGATCAGGAATATGTTTCTCATTTTTCGTCTTTCTCACAAACCCAGCTCTACCAATCGTTTAGCACTGTCTTGTAATGGTTTTCAGACGAAGATTCCTTGAGAAATTTATCACTAGCATAGTTCAGCAATGTATTTCTCCTTTTCAGTATTCTCACAAAGGCATCTCTTCCAAACCACTAGCAGACAATACTAATGTCTTTTGGAGCGTGACTCCTTGGGAGAATTGTCCCTAGCAGAGATCAAGACTAAAGCTCTCATGATTCCTTTTCACACAGACCAATCTCTACCATCTGACCAGTAGTGCGTGCTAGTGGCGTTCAAGCAGATTCCTTGAACAAATTGTCACTAGCGCAGCTCAGAAAGCATTTTCATATTTTTTGTATTTCTGACTAAGTGAGCTCCACCAAACCACGAGCAGAGCATTCTGATGTCTTTTGAACCATGAGTCCATGTGAAATTTTCACTGTCACAGAGCAGGAATATAATTCGCATTATCCATTTTTCTCAGGAACCGATCGCTTTCAAACCACTAACAGCGCATCCTTTTGGCTTTTAGAAGATGATTCCTTGCGAAATTTTCCTCTAACTCAGATTAGCAATGCATTTCGCATTTTCAGTATTCTCAGAAACGCATCTCTTCCAAACCACAAGCAAACAATACTAGTGTCTTTTGAAGCGTGATTCCATGTGAAATTTGTCCCTAGCCCACTTCGGGAATGAATCTCTCACGATCCTTTTTCTCAAGAACCGATTTCTACCCCTGACCAGTAGTGCATCCTCGTGGCGATTAAGCAAAGATTCCTTGAAAAAAAGGTCACTAGCACAATTCACAAAGGATTTTGCACATTTTCCTCGTCTTTCTCACGAACCGATCTCTTTGGAAACCGGCAGGAGACATTCCTCATAAGGAATGTTTTTAGACAAAGAGTCCTTGAGAAATTACTCCCTAGCAGGACTCAATATCGGATTTTCCTAAAGCTCACCAACCGATCTCGTCCAAATGAGAATTATAGCATCCTAATCGCTCTTGAAGCAGTATTCCTTGAGAAATTGACACTAGCACAGCTCAGGAAGGATTTTCACATTTTTTGTATTTCTCACTAACCGATCCCTAGCAAATCATTAGCAGAGCATCCTAATGTCTTCTGAAGCATGATTACATGAGCAATGTTTCAGTAGCAGAGATGAGGAATTAATTTCTCTTTGTTCGTCTGTCTGACGACCCGATCGCTTTCAAACCGGCAGGAGACAATCCTAATGGCTTTTAGAAGAAGAGTCCCTGAGAAATGTATTAGTACCACAGATCAGGAATGTATAGCTCATTTTTCACGAACCGATCACTTCCAAACCATTAGCAATGCATCCCAATGGCCTTCAAAGCATGATTCCATGAGAAATTTGTCAGTAGCGTAGCTCAAGAATCGAATTTTTCGAAACCATATGCAGTGCATCCTATGGTGCTTTGAAGAATGATTCCATGTCAAAGAGTAGTCACCAGCACAGATCAGGAACGATTATCTCATTTTTGACTTTCTCACGAGCCGATCTCTTTCAAAGCGGCAGGAGACATTCCTTATGGCTTTCAGACGAAGAGTCCTTGAGAAATTGCTCCCTAGAAAAGAGCAGGAATGAATAGCTGATTTTCCTATTGCTCACGAACCGATCTCTGTCAAATGAGCATTATCGCATCCTAAGCGCTCTTGAAGCGTGGCTCCTTGTGAACTAGCTCAGGAATGAATCTCTCATGTTTCCTTTTCTCACGAGCCGATCTTCACAAAGGGAACGGTAATGCATCCTAGTGGCGTTTAAACAAAGAGTCCTTGAAAAATCTGTCACTAGCGCAGCTCAGGAAGTATTTTCATATTTTTTGTATTTCTCACTAACTGATCTCTACCAAACCACTAGCAGAGCATCCTGGTCACTTTAGAAGCATGAGTCCATGAGAAATTTCTCACTACCACAGATCAGGACTATAATTCGCATTATCCATAGTTCTCAGGAACCGATCTCTTATAAACCACTCGCAGAGCATCCTAATGGCTTTTAAAAGATGATTCCTTGCAAAACATTTCCTTAGCTCAGCTCAGCAATGTATTTCTCATCTTCAGTATTCTCACAAACCCATCTCTTCCAAACTACAAGCAGACAATACTAATGTCTTATGAAGCGTGATTCCTTGTGACATTTGTCCCCAGCAGAGATGAGCAATGAATCTCTCATGTTTCCTTTTCACACTGACCGATCCCTACCAACAGACCAGTAGTGCCTCCTAGTGGCGTTTAAACAAAGATTCCTTCAACAAATGTGTCACTTGTGCAGCTCAGGAAGCATTTTCATATTTGTTGTATTTCTCACTAAGTGATCTCTACCAAGCCATGAGCAGAGCATCCTGATGTCTCTTGACGGGCGATTCCATGTGAAATTGTCCGTAGCCCAGATCAGGAATTCATCCCTCATGTTTCTTTTTCTCACCAACCGATCTCAACCAACTGACCAGTAGTGCATCCTCGTACCGTTTAAACAAATATTCCTTGAGTAATTGGTCGCTAGCGCAGCTCAGGAAGGATTTGCACATTTGTTCGTTTCTCACTTAGAGATCTCGTCCAAACCATTAGCATAGCATCCTGGAGCTTTTTGAAGCATGATTCCATGAGAAATTTGTCATAGCAGTGATCAGGAATGTGTTTCTCATTTTTAGTCTTTCTCTCAAACCCAGATCTACCAATCGTTTAGCACTGTCTTGTAATGGTTTTCAGACGAAGATTTTTAGAAAAATTTATCACTAGCATAGTTCAGCAATGTATTTCTCCTTTTCAGTATTCTCACAAAGGCATCTCTTCCAAACCACTAGCAGACAATACTAATGTCTTTTGGAGCGTGACTCCTTGGGAGAATTGTCCCTAGCAGAGATCAGGACTAAAGCTCTCATGATTCCTTTTCACACAGACCAATCTCTACCATCTGACCAGTAGTGCGTGCTAGTGGCGTTCAAGCAGATTCCTTGAAAAAATTGTCACTAGGGCAGCTCAGAAAGCATTTTCATATTTTTTGTATTTCTGACTAAGTGAGCTCCACCAAACCACGAGCAGAGCATTCTGATGTCTTTTGAACCATGAGTCCATGTGAAATTTTCACTGTCACAGAGCAGGAATATAATTCGCATTATCCATTTTTCTCAGGAACCGATCGCTTTCAAACCACTAACAGAGCATCCTTTTGGCTTTTAGAAGATGATTCCTTGCGAAATTTTTCCCTAACTCAGATTAGCAATACATTTCGCATTTTCAGTGTTCTCAGAAACGCATCTCTTCCAAACCACAAGCAAACAATACTAGTGTCTTTTGAAGCGTGATTCCATGTGAAATTTGTCCCTAGCCCACTTCGGGAATGAATCTCTTGCGATCCTTTTTCTCAAGAACCGATTTCTACCCCTGACCAGTAGTGCATCCTCGTGGCGATTAAGCAAAGATTCCTTGAAAAAAAGGTCACTAGCACAATTCACAAAGGATTTTGCACATTTTCTTCGTCTTTCTCACGAACCGATCTCTTTGTAAACCGGCAGGAGACATTCCTCATAAGGAATGTTTTTAGACAAAGAGTCCTTCAGTAATTACTCCCTAAAACCGAGCAGGACTAAATATCGGATTTTCCTAAAGCTCACCAATCGATCTCGTCCAAATGAGAATTATAGCATCCTAATCGCTCTTGAAGCAGTACTCCTTGAGAAATTGACACTACCACAGCTCAGGAAGGATTTTCACATTTTTTGTATTTCTCACTAACTGATCTCTAACAAACCACTAGCAGAGCATCCTAGTCACTTTAGAAGCATGAGTCCATGAGAAATTTCTCACTACCACAGATCAGGACTATAATTCGCATTATCCATTGTTCTCAGGAACCGATCTCTTATAATCCACTCGCAGAGCATCCTAATGGCTTTTAAAAGATGATTCCTTGCAAAAAATTTCCTTAGCTCAGCTCAGCAATGTATTTCTCATTTTCAGTATTCTCACAAACCCATCTCCTCCAAACTACAAGCAGACAATACTAATGTCTTTTGAAGCGTGATTTTGTGACATTTGTCCCCAGCAGAGATGAACAATGAATCTCTCATGTTTCCTTTTCACACTAACCGATCCCTACCAACAGACCAGTAGTGCCTCCTAGTGGCGTTTAAACAAAGATTCCTTGAACAAATGTGTCACTTGTGCAGCTCAGGAAGCATTTTCATATTTGTTGTATTTCTCACTAAGTGATCTCTACCAAGCCATGAGCAGAGCATCCTGATGTCTCTTGAAGGGCGATTCCATGTGAAATTTGTCCGTAGGCCAGATCAGGAATATGTTTCTCATTTTTCGTCTTTCTCACAAACCCAGCTCTACCAATCGTTTAGCACTGTCTTGTAATGGTTTTCAGACGAAGATTCCTTGAGAAATTTATCACTAGCATAGTTCAGCAATGTATTTCTCCTTTTCAGTATTCTCACAAAGGCATCTCTTCCAAACCACTAGCAGACAATTCTAATGTCTTTTGGAGCGTGACTCCTTGGGAGAATTGTCCCTAGCAGAGATCAAGACTAAAGCTCTCATGATTCCTTTTCACACAGACCAATCTCTACCATCTGACCAGTAGTGCGTGCTAGTGGCGTTCAAGCAGATTCCTTGAACAAATTGTCACTAGCGCAGCTCAGAAAGCATTTTCATATTTTTTGTATTTCTGACTAAGTGAGCTCCACCAAACCACGAGCAGAGCATTCTGATGTCTTTTGAACCATGAGTCCATGTGAAATTTTCACTGTCACAGAGCAGGAATATAATTCGCATTATCCATTTTTCTCAGGAAGCGATCGCTTTCAAACCACTAACAGAGCATCCTTTTGGCTTTTAGAAGATGATTCCTTGTGAAATTTTTCCCTAACTCAGATTAGCAATGCATTTCGCATTTTCAGTATTCTCAGAAACGCATCTCTTCCAAACCACAAGCAAACAATACTAGTGTCTTTTGAAGCGTGATTCCATGTGAAATTTGTCCCTAGCCCACTTCGGGAATGAATCTCTCACGATCCTTTTTCTCAAGAACCGATTTCTACCCCTGACCAGTAGTGCATCCTCGTGGCGATTAAGCAAAGATTCCTTGAAAAAAAGGTCACTAGCACAATTCACAAAGGATTTTGCACATTTTCTTCGTCTTTCTCACGAACCGATCTCTTTGGAAACCGGCAGGAGACATTCCTCATAAGGAATGTTTTTAGACAAAGAGTCCTTGAGAAATTACTCCCTAGAACAGAGCAGGACTAAATATCGGATTTTCGTAAAGCTCACCAACCGATCTCGTCCAAATGAGAATTATAGCATCCTAATCGCTCTTGAAGAAGTATTCCTTGAGAAATTGACACTAGCACAGCTCAGGAAGGATTTTCACATTTTTTGTATTTCTCACTAACTGATCTCTAACAAACCACTAGCAGAGCATCCTAGTCACTTTAGAAGCATGAGTCCATGAGAAATTTCTCACTACCACAGATCAGGACTATAATTCGCATTATCCATTGTTCTCAGGAACCGATCTCTTATAAACCACTCGCAGAGCATCCTAATGGCTTTTAAAAGATGATTCCTTGCAAAAAATTTCCTTAGCTCAGCTCAGCAATGTATTTCTCATTTTCAGTATTCTCACAAACCCATCTCTTCCAAACTACAAGCAGACAATACTAATGTCTTTTGAAGCGTGATTCCTTGTGACATTTGTCCCCAGCAGAGATGAGCAATGAATCTCTCATGTTTCCTTTTCACACTAATCGATCCCTACCAACAGACCAGTAGTGCCTCCTAGTGGCGTTTAAACAAAGATTCCTTGAACAAATGTGTCACTTGTGCAGCTCAGGAAGCATTTTCATATTTGTTGTATTTCTCACTAAGTGATCTCTACCAAGCCATGAGCAGAGCATCCTGATGTCTCTTGAAGGGCGATTCCATGTGAAATTTGTCCGTAGGCCAGATCAGGAATATGTTTCTCATTTTTCGTCTTTCTCACAAACCCAGCTCTACCAATCGTTTAGCACTGTCTTGTAATGGTTTTCAGACGAAGATTCCTTGAGAAATTTATCACTAGCATAGTTCAGCAATGTATTTCTCCTTTTCAGTATTCTCACAAAGGCATCTCTTCCAAACCACTAGCAGACAATACTAATGTCTTTTGGAGCGTGACTCCTTGGGAGAATTGTCCCTAGCAGAGATCAAGACTAAAGCTCTCATGATTCCTTTTCACACAGACCAATCTCTACCATCTGACCAGTAGTGCGTGCTAGTGGCGTTCAAGCAGATTCCTTGAACAAATTGTCACTAGCGCAGCTCAGAAAGCATTTTCATATTTTTTGTATTTCTGACTAAGTGAGCTCCACCAAACCACGAGCAGAGCATTCTGATGTCTTTTGAACCATGAGTCCATGTGAAATTTTCACTGTCACAGAGCAGGAATATAATTCGCATTATCCATTTTTCTCAGGAAGCGATCGCTTTCAAACCACTAACAGCGCATCCTTTTGGCTTTTAGAAGATGATTCCTTGCGAAATTTTTCCCTAACTCAGATTAGCAATGCATTTCGCATTTTCAGTATTCTCAGAAACGCATCTCTGCCAAACCACAAGCAAACAATACTAGTGTCTTTTGAAGCGTGATTCCATGTGAAATTTGTCCCTAGCCCACTTCGGGAATGAATCTCTCACGATCCTTTTTCTCAAGAACCGATTTCTACCCCTGACCAGTAGTGCATCCTCGTGGCGATTAAGCAAAGATTCCTTGAAAAAAAGGTCACTAGCACAATTCACAAAGGATTTTGCACATTTTCTTCGTCTTTCTCATGAACCGATCTCTTTGGAAACCGGCAGGAGACATTCCTCATAAGGAATGTTTTTAGACAAAGAGTCCTTGAGAAATTACTCCCTAGAACAGAGCAGGACTAAATATCGGATTTTCGTAAAGCTCACCAACCGATCTCGTCCAAATGAGAATTATAGCATCCTAATCGCTCTTGAAGCAGTATTCCTTGAGAAATTGACACTAGCACAGCTCAGGAAGGATTTTCACATTTTTTTGTATTTCTCACTAACCGATCCCTAGCAAATTATTAGCAGAGCATCCTAATGTCTTTTGAAGCATGATTACATGAGCAATGTTTCAGTAGCACAGATGAGGAATTAATTTCTCTTTGTTCGTCTGTCTGACGACCCGATCGCTTTCAAACCGGCAGGAGACAATCCTAATGGCTTTTAGAAGAAGAGTCCCTGAGAAATGTATTAGTACCACAGATCAGGAATGTATAGCTCATTTTTCACGAACCGATCACTTCCAAACCATTAGCAATGCATCCCAATGGCCTTCAAAGCATGATTCCATGAGAAATTTGTCAGTAGCGTAGCTCAAGAATCGAATTTTTCGAAACCATATGCAGTGCATCCTATTGTGCTTTGAAGAATGATTCCATGTCAAAGAGTAGTCACCAGCACAGATCAGGAACAATTATCTCATTTTTGACTTTCTCACGAGCCGATCTCTTTCAAAGCGGCAGGAGACATTCCTTATGGCTTTCAGACGAAGAGTCCTTGAGAAATTGCTCCCTAGAAAAGAGCAGGAATGAATAGCTGATTTTCCTATTGCTCACGAACCGATCTCTGTCAAATGAGCATTATCGCATCCTAAGCGCTCTTGAAGCGTGGCTCCTTGTGAACTAGCTCAGGAATGAATCTCTCATGTTTCCTTTTCTCACGAGCCGATCTTCACAAAGGGAACGGTAATGCATCCTAGTGGCGTTTAAACAAAGAGTCCTTGAAAAATCTGTCACTAGCGCAGCTCAGGAAGTATTTTCATAGTTTTTGTATTTCTCACTAACTGATCTCTACCAAACCACTAGCAGAGCATCCTGGTCACTATAGAAGCATGAGTCCATGAGAAATTTCTCACTACCACAGATCAGGACTATAATTCGCATTATCCATAGTTCTCAGGAACCGATCTCTTATAAACCACTCGCAGAGCATCCTAATGGCTTTTAAAAGATGATTCCTTGCAAAAAATTTCCTTAGCTCAGCTCAGCAATGTATTTCTCATCTTCAGTATTCTCACAAACCCATCTCTTCCAAACTACAAGCAGACAATACTAATGTCTTTTGAAGCGTGATTCCTTGTGACATTTGTCCCCAGCAGAGATGAGCAATGAATCTCTCATGTTTCCTTTTCACACTAATCGATCCCTACCAACAGACCAGTAGTGCCTCCTAGTGGCGTTTAAACAAAGATTCCTTGAACAAATGTGTCACTTGTGCAGCTCAGGAAGCATTTTCATATTTGTTGTATTTCTCACTAAGTGATCTCTACCAAGCCATGAGCAGAGCATCCTGATGTCTCTTGAAGGGCGATTCCATGTGAAATTTGTCCGTAGGCCAGATCAGGAATATGTTTCTCATTTTTCGTCTTTCTCACAAACCCAGCTCTACCAATCGTTTAGCACTGTCTTGTAATGGTTTTCAGACGAAGATTCCTTGAGAAATTTATCACTAGCATAGTTCAGCAATGTATTTCTCCTTTTCAGTATTCTCACAAAGGCATCTCTTCCAAACCACTAGCAGACAATACTAATGTCTTTTGGAGCGTGACTCCTTGGGAGAATTGTCCCTAGCAGAGATCAAGACTAAAGCTCTCATGATTCCTTTTCACACAGACCAATCTCTACCATCTGACCAGTAGTGCGTGCTAGTGGCGTTCAAGCAGATTCCTTGAACAAATTGTCACTAGCGCAGCTCAGAAAGCATTTTCATATTTTTTGTATTTCTGACTAAGTGAGCTCCACCAAACCACGAGCAGAGCATTCTGATGTCTTTTGAACCATGAGTCCATGTGAAATTTTCACTGTCACAGAGCAGGAATATAATTCGCATTATCCATTTTTCTCAGGAAGCGATCGCTTTCAAACCACTAACAGCGCATCCTTTTGGCTTTTAGAAGATGATTCCTTGCGAAATTTTTCCCTAACTCAGATTAGCAATGCATTTCGCATTTTCAGTATTCTCAGAAACGCATCTCTGCCAAACCACAAGCAAACAATACTAGTGTCTTTTGAAGCGTGATTCCATGTGAAATTTGTCCCTAGCCCACTTCGGGAATGAATCTCTCACGATCCTTTTTCTCAAGAACCGATTTCTACCCCTGACCAGTAGTGCATCCTCGTGGCGATTAAGCAAAGATTCCTTGAAAAAAAGGTCACTAGCACAATTCACAAAGGATTTTGCACATTTTCTTCGTCTTTCTCATGAACCGATCTCTTTGTAAACCGGCAGGAGACATTCCTCATAAGGAATGTTTTTAGACAAAGAGTCCTTGAGAAATTACTCCCTAGAACAGAGCAGGACTAAATATCGGATTTTCGTAAAGCTCACCAACCGATCTCGTCCAAATGAGAATTATAGCATCCTAATCGCTCTTGAAGCAGTATTCCTTGAGAAATTGACACTAGCACAGCTCAGGAAGGATTTTCACATTTTTTTGTATTTCTCACTAACCGATCCCTAGCAAATTATTAGCAGAGCATCCTAATGTCTTTTGAAGCATGATTACATGAGCAATGTTTCAGTAGCACAGATGAGGAATTAATTTCTCTTTGTTCGTCTGTCTGACGACCCGATCGCTTTCAAACCGGCAGGAGACAATCCTAATGGCTTTTAGAAGAAGAGTCCCTGAGAAATGTATTAGTACCACAGATCAGGAATGTATAGCTCATTTTTCACGAACCGATCACTTCCAAACCATTAGCAATGCATCCCAATGGCCTTCAAAGCATGATTCCATGAGAAATTTGTCCGTAGCGTAGCTCAAGAATCGAATTTTTCGAAACCATATGCAGTGCATCCTATGGTGCTTTGAAGAATGATTCCATGTCAAAGAGTAGTCACCAGCACAGATCAGGAACAATTATCTCATTTTTGACTTTCTCACGAGCCGATCTCTTTCAAAGCGGCAGGAGACATTCCTTATGGCTTTCAGACGAAGAGTCCTTGAGAAATTGCTCCCTAGAAAAGAGCAGGAATGAATAGCTGATTTTCCTATTGCTCACGAACCGATCTCTGTCAAATGAGCATTATCGCATCCTAAGCGCTCTTGAAGCGTGGCTCCTTGTGAACTAGCTCAGGAATGAATCTCTCATGTTTCCTTTTCTCACGAGCCGATCTTCACAAAGGGAACGGTAATGCATCCTAGTGGCGTTTAAACAAAGAGTCCTTGAAAAATCTGTCACTAGCGCAGCTCAGGAAGTATTTTCATAGTTTTTGTATTTCTCACTAACTGATCTCTACCAAACCACTAGCAGAGCATCCTGGTCACTTTAGAAGCATGAGTCCATGAGAAATTTCTCACTACCACAGATCAGGACTATAATTCGCATTATCCATTGTTCTCAGGAACTGATCTCTTATAAACCACTCGCAGAGCATCCTAATGGCTTTTAAAAGATGATTCCTTGCAAAAAATTTCCTTAGCTCAGCTCAGCAATGTATTTCTCATCTTCAGTATTCTCACAAACCCATCTCTTCCAAACTACAAGCAGACAATACTAATGTCTTTTGAAGCGTGATTCCTTGTGACATTTGTCCCCAGCAGAGATGAGCAATGAATCTCTCATGTTTCCTTTTCACACTAATCGATCCCTACCAACAGACCAGTAGTGCCTCCTAGTGGCGTTTAAACAAAGATTCCTTGAACAAATGTGTCACTTGTGCAGCTCAGGAAGCATTTTCATATTTGTTGTATTTCTCACTAAGTGATCTCTACCAAGCCATGAGCAGAGCATCCTGATGTCTCTTGAAGGGCGATTCCATGTGAAATTTGTCCGTATCCCAGATCAGGAATATGTTTCTCATTTTTCGTCTTTCTCACAAACCCAGCTCTACCAATCGTTTAGCACTGTCTTGTAATGGTTTTCAGACGAAGATTCCTTGAGAAATTTATCACTAGCATAGTTCAGCAATGTATTTCTCCTTTTCAGTATTCTCACAAAGGCATCTCTTCCAAACCACTAGCAGACAATACTAATGTCTTTTGGAGCGTGACTCCTTGGGAGAATTGTCCCTAGCAGAGATCAGGACTAAAGCTCTCATGATTCCTTTTCACACAGACCAATCTCTACCATCTGACCAGTAGTGCGTGCTAGTGGCGTTCAAGCAGATTCCTTGAACAAATTGTCACTAGGGCAGCTCAGAAAGCATTTTCATATTTTTTGTATTTCTGACTAAGTGAGCTCCACCAAACCACGAGCAGAGCATTCTGATGTCTTTTGAACCATGAGTCCATGTGAAATTTTCACTGTCACAGAGCAGGAATATAATTCGCATTATCCATTTTTCTCAGGAACCGATCGCTTTCAAACCACTAACAGAGCATCCTTTTGGCTTTTAGAAGATGATTCCTTGCGAAATTTTTCCCTAACTCAGATTAGCAATGCATTTCGCATTTTCAGTATTCTCAGAAACGCATCTCTGCCAAACCACAAGCAAACAATACTAGTGTCTTTTGAAGCGTGATTCCATGTGAAATTTGTCCGTATCCCAGATCAGGAATATGTTTCTCATTTTTCGTCTTTCTCACAAACCCAGCTCTACCAATCGTTTAGCACTGTCTTGTAATGGTTTTCAGACGAAGATTCCTTGAGAAATTTATCACTAGCATAGTTCAGCAATGTATTTCTCCTTTTCAGTATTCTCACAAAGGCATCTCTTCCAAACCACTAGCAGACAATACTAATGTCTTTTGGAGCGTGACTCCTTGGGAGAATTGTCCCTAGCAGAGATCAGGACTAAAGCTCTCATGATTCCTTT
This sequence comes from Emys orbicularis, assembly GCF_028017835.1. Lineage (NCBI taxonomy): Eukaryota > Metazoa > Chordata > Testudines > Emydidae > Emys > Emys orbicularis. The sequence goes on from NW_027045194.1 coordinate 432,533, forward strand.
TCACACAGACCAATCTCTACCATCTGACCAGTAGTGCGTGCTAGTGGCGTTCAAGCAGATTCCTTGAACAAATTGTCACTAGGGCAGCTCAGAAAGCATTTTCATATTTTTTGTATTTCTGACTAAGTGAGCTCCACCAAACCACGAGCAGAGCATTCTGATGTCTTTTGAACCATGAGTCCATGTGAAATTTTCACTGTCACAGAGCAGGAATATAATTCGCATTATCCATTTTTCTCAGGAACCGATCGCTTTCAAACCACTAACAGAGCATCCTTTTGGCTTTTAGAAGATGATTCCTTGCGAAATTTTTCCCTAACTCAGATTAGCAATGCATTTCGCATTTTCAGTGTTCTCAGAAACGCATCTCTTCCAAACCACAAGCAAACAATACTAGTGTCTTTTGAAGCGTGATTCCATGTGAAATTTGTCCCTAGCCCACTTCGGGAATGAATCTCTTGCGATCCTTTTTCTCAAGAACCGATTTCTACCCCTGACCAGTAGTGCATCCTCGTGGCGATTAAGCAAAGATTCCTTGAAAAAAAGGTCACTAGCACAATTCACAAAGGATTTTGCACATTTTCTTCGTCTTTCTCATGAACCGATCTCTTTGGAAACCGGCAGGAGACATTCCTCATAAGGAATGTTTTTAGACAAAGAGTCCTTGAGAAATTACTCCCTAGAACAGAGCAGGACTAAATATCGGATTTTCGTAAAGCTCACCAACCGATCTCGTCCAAATGAGAATTATAGCATCCTAATCGCTCTTGAAGCAGTATTCCTTGAGAAATTGACACTAGCACAGCTCAGGAAGGATTTTCACATTTTTTTGTATTTCTCACTAACCGATCCCTAGCAAATTATTAGCAGAGCATCCTAATGTCTTTTGAAGCATGATTACATGAGCAATGTTTCAGTAGCACAGATGAGGAATTAATTTCTCTTTGTTCGTCTGTCTGACGACCCGATCGCTTTCAAACCGGCAGGAGACAATCCTAATGGCTTTTAGAAGAAGAGTCCCTGAGAAATGTATTAGTACCACAGATCAGGAATGTATAGCTCATTTTTCACGAACCGATCACTTCCAAACCATTAGCAATGCATCCCAATGGCCTTCAAAGCATGATTCCATGAGAAATTTGTCAGTAGCGTAGCTCAAGAATCGAATTTTTCGAAACCATATGCAGTGCATCCTATGGTGCTTTGAAGAATGATTCCATGTCAAAGAGTAGTCACCAGCACAGATCAGGAACAATTATCTCATTTTTGACTTTCTCACGAGCCGATCTCTTTCAAAGCGGCAGGAGACATTCCTTATGGCTTTCAGACGAAGAGTCCTTGAGAAATTGCTCCCTAGAAAAGAGCAGGAATTAATAGCTGAATTTCATATTGCTCACGAACCGATCTCTGTCAAATGAGCATTATCGCATCCTAAGCGCTCTTGAAGCGTGGCTCCTTGTGAACTAGCTCAGGAATGTATCTCTCATGTTTCCTTTTCTCACGAGCCGGTCTTCACAAAGGGAACGGTAATGCATCCTAGTGGCGTTTAAACAAAGAGTCCTTGAAAAATCTGTCACTAGCGCAGCTCAGGAAGTATTTTCATAGTTTTTGTATTTCTCACTAACTGATCTCTACCAAACCACTAGCAGAGCATCCTGGTCACTTTAGAAGCATGAGTCCATGAGAAATTTCTCACTACCACAGATCAGGTCTATAATTCGCATTATCCATAGTTCTCAGGAACCGATCTCTTATAAACCACTCGCAGAGCATCCTAATGGCTTTTAAAAGATGATTCCTTGCAAAAAATTTCCTTAGCTCAGCTCAGCAATGTATTTCTCATCTTCAGTATTCTCACAAACCCATCTCTTCCAAACTACAAGCAGACAATACTAATGTCTTTTGAAGCGTGATTCCTTGTGACATTTGTCCCCAGCAGAGATGAGCAATGAATCGCTCATGTTTCCTTTTCACACTAACCTATCCCTACCAACAGACCAGTAGTGCCTCCTAGTGGCGTTTAAACAAAGATTCCTTGAACAAATGTGTCACTTGTGCAGCTCAGGAAGCATTTTCATATTTGTTGTATTTCTCACTAAGTGATCTCTACCAAGCCATGAGCAGAGCATCCTGATGTCTCTTGACGGGCGATTCCATGTGAAATTGTCCGTAGCCCAGATCAGGAATTCATCCCTCATGTTTCTTTTTCTCACGAACCGATCTCAACCCACTGACCAGTAGTGCATCCTCGTACCGTTTAAACAAATATTCCTTGAGTAATTGGTCGCTAGCGCAGCTCAGGAAGGATTTGCACATTTGTTCGTTTCTCACTTAGAGATCTCGTCCAAACCATTAGCATAGCATCCTGGAGCTTTTTGAAGCATGATTCCATGAGAAATTTGTCATAGCAGTTGTATTTGTTGTATTTCTCACTAAGTGATCTCTACCAAGCCATGAGCAGAGCATCCTGATGTCTCTTGAACGGCGATTCCATGTGAAATTTGTCCGTATCCCAGATCAGGAATATGTTTCTCATTTTTCGTCTTTCTCACAAACCCAGCTCTACCAATCGTTTAGCACTGTCTTGTAATGGTTTTCAGACGAAGATTCCTTGAGAAATTTATCACTAGCATAGTTCAGCAATGTATTTCTCCTTTTCAGTATTCTCACAAAGGCATCTCTTCCAAACCACTAGCAGACAATACTAATGTCTTTTGGAGCGTGACTCCTTGGGAGAATTGTCCCTAGCAGAGATCAGGACTAAAGCTCTCATGATTCCTTTTCACACAGACCAATCTCTACCATCTGACCAGTAGTGCGTGCTAGTGGCGTTCAAGCAGATTCCTTGAACAAATTGTCACTAGGGCAGCTCAGAAAGCATTTTCATATTTTTTGTATTTCTGACTAAGTGAGCTCCACCAAACCACGAGCAGAGCATTCTGATGTCTTTTGAACCATGAGTCCATGTGAAATTTTCACTGTCACAGAGCAGGAATATAATTCGCATTATCCATTTTTCTCAGGAAGCGATCGCTTTCAAACCACTAACAGAGCATCCTTTTGGCTTTTAGAAGATGATTCCTTGCGAAATTTTTCCCTAACTCAGATTAGCAATGCATTTCGCATTTTCAGTGTTCTCAGAAACGCATCTCTTCCAAACCACAAGCAAACAATACTAGTGTCTTTTGAAGCGTGATTCCATGTGAAATTTGTCCCTAGCCCACTTCGGGAATGAATCTCTTGCGATTCTTTTTCTCAAGAACCGATTTCTACCCCTGACCAGTAGTGCATCCTCGTGGCGATTAAGCAAAGATTCCTTGAAAAAAAGGTCACTAGCACAATTCACAAAGGATTTTGCACATTTTCTTCGTCTTTCTCATGAACCGATCTCTTTGGAAACCGGCAGGAGACATTCCTCATAAGGAATGTTTTTAGACAAAGAGTCCTTGAGAAATTACTCCCTAGAACCGAGCAGGACTAAATATCGGATTTTCGTAAAGCTCACCAACCGATCTCGTCCAAATGAGAATTATAGCATCCTAATCGCTCTTGAAGCAGTATTCCTTGAGAAATTGACACTAGCACAGCTCAGGAAGGATTTTCACATTTTTTTGTATTTCTCACTAACCGATCCCTAGCAAATTATTAGCAGAGCATCCTAATGTCTTTTGAAGCATGATTACATGAGCAATGTTTCAGTAGCAGAGATGAGGAATTAATTTCTCTTTGTTCGTCTGTCTGACGACCCGATCGCTTTCAAACCGGCAGGAGACAATCCTAATGGCTTTTAGAAGAAGAGTCCCTGAGAAATGTATTAGTACCACAGATCAGGAATGTATAGCTCATTTTTCACGAACCGATCACTTCCAAACCATTAGCAATGCATCCCAATGGCCTTCAAAGCATGATTCCATGAGAAATTTGTCAGTAGCGTAGCTCAAGAATCGAATTTTTCGAAACCATATGCAGTGCATCCTATGGTGCTTTGAAGAATGATTCCATGTCAAAGAGTAGTCACCAGCACAGATCAGGAACGATTATCTCATTTTTGACTTTCTCACGAGCCGATCTCTTTCAAAGCGGCAGGAGACATTCCTTATGGCTTTCAGACGAAGAGTCCTTGAGAAATTGCTCCCTAGAAAAGAGCAGGAATGAATAGCTGATTTTCCTATTGCTCACGAACCGATCTCTGTCAAATGAGCATTATCGCATCCTAAGCGCTCTTGAAGCGTGGCTCCTTGTGAACTAGCTCAGGAATGAATCTCTCATGTTTCCTTTTCTCACGAGCCGATCTTCACAAAGGGAACGGTAATGCATCCTAGTGGCGTTTAAACAAAGAGTCCTTGAAAAATCTGTCACTAGCGCAGCTCAGGAAGTATTTTCATATTTTTTGTATTTCTCACTAACTGATCTCTACCAAACCACTAGCAGAGCATCCTGGTCACTTTAGAAGCATGAGTCCATGAGAAATTTCTCACTACCACAGATCAGGACTATAATTCGCATTATCCATAGTTCTCAGGAACCGATCTCTTATAAACCACTCGCAGAGCATCCTAATGGCTTTTAAAAGATGATTCCTTGCAAAAAATTTCCTTAGCTCAGCTCAGCAATGTATTTCTCATCTTCAGTATTCTCACAAACCCATCTCTTCCAAACTACAAGCAGACAATACTAATGTCTTTTGAAGCGTGATTCCTTGTGACATTTGTCCCCAGCAGAGATGAGCAATGAATCTCTCATGTTTCCTTTTCACACTAACCTATCCCTACCAACAGACCAGTAGTGCCTCCTAGTGGCGTTTAAACAAAGATTCCTTGAACAAATGTGTCACTTGTGCAGCTCAGGAAGCATTTTCATATTTGTTGTATTTCTCACTAAGTGATCTCTACCAAGCCATGAGCAGAGCATCCTGATGTCTCTTGACGGGCGATTCCATGTGAAATTGTCCGTAGCCCAGATCAGGAATTCATCCCTCATGTTTCTTTTTCTCACGAACCGATCTCAACCAACTGACCAGTAGTGCATCCTCGTACCGTTTAAACAAATATTCCTTGAGTAATTGGTCGCTAGCGCAGCTCAGGAAGGATTTGCACATTTGTTCGTTTCTCACTTAGAGATCTCGTCCAAACCATTAGCATAGCATCCTGGAGCTTTTTGAAGCATGATTCCATGAGAAATTTGTCATAGCAGTGATCAGGAATGTGTTTCTCATTTTTAGTCTTTCTCTCAAACCCAGATCTACCAATCGTTTAGCACTGTCTTGTAATTGTTTTCAGACGAAGATTTTTAGAAAAATTTATCACTAGCATAGTTCAGCAATGTATTTCTCCTTTTCAGTATTCTCACAAAGGCATCTCTTCCAAACCACTAGCAGACAATACTAATGTCTTTTGGAGCGTGACTCCTTGGGAGAATTGTCCCTAGCAGAGATCAGGACTAAAGCTCTCATGATTCCTTTTCACACAGACCAATCTCTACCATCTGACCAGTAGTGCGTGCTAGTGGCGTTCAAGCAGATTCCTTGAAAAAATTGTCACTAGGGCAGCTCAGAAAGCATTTTCATATTTTTTGTATTTCTGACTAAGTGAGCTCCAACAAACCACGAGCAGAGCATTCTGATGTCTTTTGAACCATGAGTCCATGTGAAATTTTCACTGTCACAGAGCAGGAATATAATTCGCATTATCCATTTTTCTCAGGAACCGATCGCTTTCAAACCACTAACAGAGCATCCTTTTGGCTTTTAGAAGATGATTCCTTGCGAAATTTTTCCCTAACTCAGATTAGCAATGCATTTCGCATTTTCAGTGTTCTCAGAAACGCATCTCTTCCAAACCACAAGCAAACAATACTAGTGTCTTTTGAAGCGTGACTCCATGTGAAATTTGTCCCTAGCCCACTTCGGGAATGAATCTCTTGCGATCCTTTTTCTCAAGAACCGATTTCTACCCCTGACCAGTAGTGCATCCTCGTGGCGATTAAGCAAAGATTCCTTGAAAAAAAGGTCACTAGCACAATTCACAAAGGATTTTGCACATTTTCTTCGTCTTTCTCATGAACCGATCTCTTTGGAAACCGGCAGGAGACATTCCTCATAAGGAATGTTTTTAGACAAAGAGTCCTTGAGAAATTACTCCCTAGAACAGAGCAGGACTAAATATCGGATTTTCGTAAAGCTCACCAACCGATCTCGTCCAAATGAGAATTATAGCATCCTAATCGCTCTTGAAGCAGTATTCCTTGAGAAATTGACACTAGCACAGCTCAGGAAGGATTTTCACATTTTTTTGTATTTCTCACTAACCGATCCCTAGCAAATTATTAGCAGAGCATCCTAATGTCTTTTGAAGCATGATTACATGAGCAATGTTTCAGTAGCACAGATAAGGAATTAATTTCTCTTTGTTCATCTGTCTGACGACCCGATCGCTTTCAAACCGGCAGGAGACAATCCTAATGGCTTTTAGAAGAAGAGTCCCTGAGAAATGTATTAGTACCACAGATCAGGAATGTATAGCTCATTTTTCACGAACCGATCACTTCCAAACCATTAGCAATGCATCCCAATGGCCTTCAAAGCATGATTCCATGAGAAATTTGTCAGTAGCGTAGCTCAAGAATCGAATTTTTCGAAACCATATGCAGTGCATCCTATGGTGCTTTGAAGAATGATTCCATGTCAAAGAGTAGTCACCAGCACAGATCAGGAACGATTATCTCATTTTTGACTTTCTCACGAGCCGATCTCTTTCAAAGCGGCAGGAGACATTCCTTATGGCTTTCAGACGAAGAGTCCTTGAGAAATTGCTCCCTAGAAAAGAGCAGGAATGAATAGCTGATTTTCCTATTGCTCACGAACCGATCTCTGTCAAATGAGCATTATCGCATCCTAAGTGCTCTTGAAGCGTGGCTCCTTGTGAACTAGCTCAGGAATGAATCTCTCATGTTTCCTTTTCTCACGAGCCGATCTTCACAAAGGGAACGGTAATGCATCCTAGTGGCGTTTAAACAAAGAGTCCTTGAAAAATTTGTCACTAGCGCAGCTCAGGAAGTATTTTCATATTTTTTGTATTTCTCACTAACTGATCTCTACCAAACCACTAGCAGAGCATCCTGGTCACTTTAGAAGCATGAGTCCATGAGAAATATCTCACTACCACAGATCAGGACTATAATTCGCATTATCCATAGTTCTCAGGAACCGATCTCTTATAAACCACTCGCAGAGCATCCTAATGGCTTTTAAAAGATGATTCCTTGCAAAAAATTTCCTTAGCTCAGCTCAGCAATGTATTTCTCATTTTCAGTATTCTCACAAACCCATCTCTTCCAAACTACAAGCAGACAATACTAATGTCTTTTGAAGCGTGATTCCTTGTGACATTTGTCCCCAGCAGAGATGAGCAATGAATCTCTCATGTTTCCTTTTCACACTGACCTATCCCTACCAACAGACCAGTAGTGCCTCCTAGTGGCGTTTAAACAAAGATTCCTTGAACAAATGTGTCACTTGTGCAGCTCAGGAAGCATTTTCATATTTGTTGTATTTCTCACTAAGTGATCTCTACCAAGCCATGAGCAGAGCATCCTGATGTCTCTTGACGGGCGATTCCATGTGAAATTGTCCGTAGCCCAGATCAGGAATTCATCCCTCATGTTTCTTTTTCTCACGAACCGATCTCAACCAACTGACCAGTAGTGCATCCTCGTACCGTTTAAACAAATATTCCTTGAGTAATTGGTCGCTAGCGCAGCTCAGGAAGGATTTGCACATTTGTTCGTTTCTCACTTAGAGATCTCGTCCAAACCATTAGCATAGCATCCTGGAGCTTTTTGAAGCATGATTCCATGAGAAATTTGTCATAGCAGTGATCAGGAATGTGTTTCTCATTTTTAGTCTTTCTCTCAAACCCAGATCTACCAATCGTTTAGCACTGTCTTGTAATTGTTTTCAGACGAAGATTTTTAGAAAAATTTATCACTAGCATAGTTCAGCAATGTATTTCTCCTTTTCAGTATTCTCACAAAGGCATCTCTTCCAAACCACTAGCAGACAATACTAATGTCTTTTGGAGCGTGACTCCTTGGGAGAATTGTCCCTAGCAGAGATCAGGACTAAAGCTCTCATGATTCCTTTTCACACAGACCAATCTCTACCATCTGACCAGTAGTGCGTGCTAGTGGCGTTCAAGCAGATTCCTTGAAAAAATTGTCACTAGGGCAGCTCAGAAAGCATTTTCATATTTTTTGTATTTCTGACTAAGTGAGCTCCAACAAACCACGAGCAGAGCATTCTGATGTCTTTTGAACCATGAGTCCATGTGAAATTTTCACTGTCACAGAGCAGGAATATAATTCGCATTATCCATTTTTCTCAGGAACCGATCGCTTTCAAACCACTAACAGAGCATCCTTTTGGCTTTTAGAAGATGATTCCTTGCGAAATTTTTCCCTAACTCAGATTAGCAATGCATTTCGCATTTTCAGTGTTCTCAGAAACGCATCTCTTCCAAACCACAAGCAAACAATACTAGTGTCTTTTGAAGCGTGATTCCATGTGAAATTTGTCCCTAGCCCACTTCGGGAATGAATCTCTTGCGATTCTTTTTCTCAAGAACCGATTTCTACCCCTGACCAGTAGTGCATCCTCGTGGCGATTAAGCAAAGATTCCTTGAAAAAAAGGTCACTAGCACAATTCACAAAGGATTTTGCACATTTTCTTCGTCTTTCTCATGAACCGATCTCTTTGGAAACCGGCAGGAGACATTCCTCATAAGGAATGTTTTTAGACAAAGAGTCCTTGAGAAATTACTCCCTAGAACCGAGCAGGACTAAATATCGGATTTTCGTAAAGCTCACCAACCGATCTCGTCCAAATGAGAATTATAGCATCCTAATCGCTCTTGAAGCAGTATTCCTTGAGAAATTGACACTAGCACAGCTCAGGAAGGATTTTCACATTTTTTTGTATTTCTCACTAACCGATCCCTAGCAAATTATTAGCAGAGCATCCTAATGTCTTTTGAAGCATGATTACATGAGCAATGTTTCAGTAGCAGAGATGAGGAATTAATTTCTCTTTGTTCGTCTGTCTGACGACCCGATCGCTTTCAAACCGGCAGGAGACAATCCTAATGGCTTTTAGAAGAAGAGTCCCTGAGAAATGTATTAGTACCACAGATCAGGAATGTATAGCTCATTTTTCACGAACCGATCACTTCCAAACCATTAGCAATGCATCCCAATGGCCTTCAAAGCATGATTCCATGAGAAATTTGTCAGTAGCGTAGCTCAAGAATCGAATTTTTCGAAACCATATGCAGTGCATCCTATGGTGCTTTGAAGAATGATTCCATGTCAAAGAGTAGTCACCAGCACAGATCAGGAACGATTATCTCATTTTTGACTTTCTCACGAGCCGATCTCTTTCAAAGCGGCAGGAGACATTCCTTATGGCTTTCAGACGAAGAGTCCTTGAGAAATTGCTCCCTAGAAAAGAGCAGGAATGAATAGCTGATTTTCCTATTGCTCACGAACCGATCTCTGTCAAATGAGCATTATCGCATCCTAAGCGCTCTTGAAGCGTGGCTCCTTGTGAACTAGCTCAGGAATGAATCTCTCATGTTTCCTTTTCTCACGAGCCGATCTTCACAAAGGGAACGGTAATGCATCCTAGTGGCGTTTAAACAAAGAGTCCTTGAAAAATCTGTCACTAGCGCAGCTCAGGAAGTATTTTCATATTTTTTGTATTTCTCACTAACTGATCTCTACCAAACCACTAGCAGAGCATCCTGGTCACTTTAGAAGCATGAGTCCATGAGAAATTTCTCACTACCACAGATCAGGACTATAATTCGCATTATCCATAGTTCTCAGGAACCGATCTCTTATAAACCACTCGCAGAGCATCCTAATGGCTTTTAAAAGATGATTCCTTGCAAAAAATTTCCTTAGCTCAGCTCAGCAATGTATTTCTCATCTTCAGTATTCTCACAAACCCATCTCTTCCAAACTACAAGCAGACAATACTAATGTCTTTTGAAGCGTGATTCCTTGTGACATTTGTCCCCAGCAGAGATGAGCAATGAATCTCTCATGTTTCCTTTTCACACTAACCTATCCCTACCAACAGACCAGTAGTGCCTCCTAGTGGCGTTTAAACAAAGATTCCTTGAACAAATGTGTCACTTGTGCAGCTCAGGAAGCATTTTCATATTTGTTGTATTTCTCACTAAGTGATCTCTACCAAGCCATGAGCAGAGCATCCTGATGTCTCTTGACGGGCGATTCCATGTGAAATTGTCCGTAGCCCAGATCAGGAATTCATCCCTCATGTTTCTTTTTCTCACGAACCGATCTCAACCAACTGACCAGTAGTGCATCCTCATACCGTTTAAACAAATATTCCTTGAGTAATTGGTCGCTAGCGCAGCTCAGGAAGGATTTGCACATTTGTTCGTTTCTCACTTAGAGATCTCGTCCAAACCATTAGCATAGCATCCTGGAGCTTTTTGAAGCATGATTCCATGAGAAATTTGTCATAGCAGTGATCAGGAATGTGTTTCTCATTTTTAGTCTTTCTCTCAAACCCAGATCTACCAATCGTTTAGCACTGTCTTGTAATTGTTTTCAGACGAAGATTTTTAGAAAAATTTATCACTAGCATAGTTCAGCAATGTATTTCTCCTTTTCAGTATTCTCACAAAGGCATCTCTTCCAAACCACTAGCAGACAATACTAATGTCTTTTGGAGCGTGACTCCTTGGGAGAATTGTCCCTAGCAGAGATCAGGACTAAAGCTCTCATGATTCCTTTTCACACAGACCAATCTCTACCATCTGACCAGTAGTGCGTGCTAGTGGCGTTCAAGCAGATTCCTTGAAAAAATTGTCACTAGGGCAGCTCAGAAAGCATTTTCATATTTTTTGTATTTCTGACTAAGTGAGCTCCAACAAACCACGAGCAGAGCATTCTGATGTCTTTTGAACCATGAGTCCATGTGAAATTTTCACTGTCACAGAGCAGGAATATAATTCGCATTATCCATTTTTCTCAGGAACCGATCGCTTTCAAACCACTAACAGAGCATCCTTTTGGCTTTTAGAAGATGATTCCTTGCGAAATTTTTCCCTAACTCAGATTAGCAATGCATTTCGCATTTTCAGTGTTCTCAGAAACGCATCTCTTCCAAACCACAAGCAAACAATACTAGTGTCTTTTGAAGCGTGACTCCATGTGAAATTTGTCCCTAGCCCACTTCGGGAATGAATCTCTTGCGATCCTTTTTCTCAAGAACCGATTTCTACCCCTGACCAGTAGTGCATCCTCGTGGCGATTAAGCAAAGATTCCTTGAAAAAAAGGTCACTAGCACAATTCACAAAGGATTTTGCACATTTTCTTCGTCTTTCTCATGAACCGATCTCTTTGGAAACCGGCAGGAGACATTCCTCATAAGGAATGTTTTTAGACAAAGAGTCCTTGAGAAATTACTCCCTAGAACAGAGCAGGACTAAATATCGGATTTTCGTAAAGCTCACCAACCGATCTCATCCAAATGAGAATTATAGCATCCTAATCGCTCTTGAAGCAGTATTCCTTGAGAAATTGACACTAGCACAGCTCAGGAAGGATTTTCACATTTTTTTGTATTTCTCACTAACCGATCCCTAGCAAATTATTAGCAGAGCATCCTAATGTCTTTTGAAGCATGATTACATGAGCAATGTTTCAGTAGCACAGATAAGGAATTAATTTCTCTTTGTTCATCTGTCTGACGACCCGATCGCTTTCAAACCGGCAGGAGACAATCCTAATGGCTTTTAGAAGAAGAGTCCCTGAGAAATGTATTAGTACCACAGATCAGGAATGTATAGCTCATTTTTCACGAACCGATCACTTCCAAACCATTAGCAATGCATCCCAATGGCCTTCAAAGCATGATTCCATGAGAAATTTGTCAGTAGCGTAGCTCAAGAATCGAATTTTTCGAAACCATATGCAGTGCATCCTATGGTGCTTTGAAGAATGATTCCATGTCAAAGAGTAGTCACCAGCACAGATCAGGAACGATTATCTCATTTTTGACTTTCTCACGAGCCGATCTCTTTCAAAGCGGCAGGAGACATTCCTTATGGCTTTCAGACGAAGAGTCCTTGAGAAATTGCTCCCTAGAAAAGAGCAGGAATGAATAGCTGATTTTCCTATTGCTCACGAACCGATCTCTGTCAAATGAGCATTATCGCATCCTAAGTGCTCTTGAAGCGTGGCTCCTTGTGAACTAGCTCAGGAATGAATCTCTCATGTTTCCTTTTCTCACGAGCCGATCTTCACAAAGGGAACGGTAATGCATCCTAGTGGCGTTTAAACAAAGAGTCCTTGAAAAATTTGTCACTAGCGCAGCTCAGGAAGTATTTTCATATTTTTTGTATTTCTCACTAACTGATCTCTACCAAACCACTAGCAGAGCATCCTGGTCACTTTAGAAGCATGAGTCCATGAGAAATATCTCACTACCACTCGTCTTTCTCATGAACCGATCTCTTTGGAAACCGGCAGGAGACATTCCTCATAAGGAATGTTTTTAGACAGCTCAGCTAGGGCAGCTCAGAAAGCATTTTCATATTTTTTGTATTTCTGACTAAGTGAGCTCCAACAAACCACGAGCAGAGCATTCTGATGTCTTTTGAACCATGAGTCCATGTGAAATTTTCACTGTCACAGAGCAGGAATATAATTCGCATTATCCATTTTTCTCAGGAACCCATCGCTTTCAAACCACTAACAGAGCATCCTTTTGGCTTTTAGAAGATGATTCCTTGCGAAATTTTTCCCTAACTCAGATTAGCAATGCATTTCGCATTTTCAGTGTTCTCAGAAACGCATCTCTTCCAAACCACAAGCAAACAATACTAGTGTCTTTTGAAGCGTGATTCCATGTGAAATTTGTCCCTAGCCCACTTCGGGAATGAATCTCTTGCGATCCTTTTTCTCAAGAACCGATTTCTACCCCTGACCAGTAGTGCATCCTCGTGGCGATTAAGCAAAGATTCCTTGAAAAAAAGGTCACTAGCACAATTCACAAAGGATTTTGCACATTTTCTTCGTCTTTCTCATGAACCGATCTCTTTGGAAACCGGCAGGAGACATTCCTCATAAGGAATGTTTTTAGACAAAGAGTCCTTGAGAAATTACTCCCTAGAACCGAGCAGGACTAAATATCGGATTTTCGTAAAGCTCACCAACCGATCTCGTCCAAATGAGAATTATAGCATCCTAATCGCTCTTGAAGCAGTATTCCTTGAGAAATTGACACTAGCACAGCTCAGGAAGGATTTTCACATTTTTTTGTATTTCTCACTAACCGATCCCTAGCAAATTATTAGCAGAGCATCCTAATGTCTTTTGAAGCATGATTACATGAGCAATGTTTCAGTAGCAGAGATGAGGAATTAATTTCTCTTTGTTCGTCTGTCTGACGACCCGATCGCTTTCAAACCGGCAGGAGACAATCCTAATGGCTTTTAGAAGAAGAGTCCCTGAGAAATGTATTAGTACCACAGATCAGGAATGTATAGCTCATTTTTCACGAACCGATCACTTCCAAACCATTAGCAATGCATCCCAATGGCCTTCAAAGCATGATTCCATGAGAAATTTGTCAGTAGCGTAGCTCAAGAATCGAATTTTTCGAAACCATATGCAGTGCATCCTATGGTGCTTTGAAGAATGATTCCATGTCAAAGAGTAGTCACCAGCACAGATCAGGAACGATTATCTCATTTTTGACTTTCTCACGAGCCGATCTCTTTCAAAGCGGCAGGAGACATTCCTTATGGCTTTCAGACGAAGAGTCCTTGAGAAATTGCTCCCTAGAAAAGAGCAGGAATGAATAGCTGATTTTCCTATTGCTCACGAACCGATCTCTGTCAAATGAGCATTATCGCATCCTAAGCGCTCTTGAAGCGTGGCTCCTTGTGAACTAGCTCAGGAATGAATCTCTCATGTTTCCTTTTCTCACGAGCCGATCTTCACAAAGGGAACGGTAATGCATCCTAGTGGCGTTTAAACAAAGAGTCCTTGAAAAATCTGTCACTAGCGCAGCTCAGGAAGTATTTTCATATTTTTTGTATTTCTCACTAACTGATCTCTACCAAACCACTAGCAGAGCATCCTGGTCACTTTAGAAGCATGAGTCCATGAGAAATTTCTCACTACCACAGATCAGGACTATAATTCGCATTATCCATAGTTCTCAGGAACCGATCTCTTATAAACCACTCGCAGAGCATCCTAATGGCTTTTAAAAGATGATTCCTTGCAAAAAATTTCCTTAGCTCAGCTCAGCAATGTATTTCTCATCTTCAGTATACTCACAAACCCATCTCTTCCAAACTACAAGCAGACAATACTAATGTCTTTTGAAGCGTGATTCCTTGTGACATTTGTCCCCAGCAGAGATGAGCAATGAATCTCTCATGTTTCCTTTTCACACTAACCTATCCCTACCAACAGACCAGTAGTGCCTCCTAGTGGCGTTTAAACAAAGATTCCTTGAACAAATGTGTCACTTGTGCAGCTCAGGAAGCATTTTCATATTTGTTGTATTTCTCACTAAGTGATCTCTACCAAACCACGAGCAGAGCATTCTGATGTCTTTTGAACCATGAGTCCATGTGAAATTTTCACTGTCACAGAGCAGGAATATAATTCGCATTATCCATTTTTCTCAGGAAGCGATCGCTTTCAAACCACTAACAGAGCATCCTTTTGGCTTTTAGAAGATGATTCCTTGCGAAATTTTTCCCTAACTCAGATTAGCAATGCATTTCGCATTTTCAGTATTCTCAAAAACGCATCTCTTCCAAACCACAAGCAAACAATACTAGTGTCTTTTGAAGCGTGATTCCATGTGAAATTTGTCCCTAGCCCACTTCGGGAATGAATCTCTCACGATCCTTTTTCTCAAGAACCGATTTCTACCCCTGACCAGTAGTGCATCCTCGTGGCGATTAAGCAAAGATTCCTTGAAAAAAAGGTCACTAGCACAATTCACAAAGGATTTTGCACATTTTCTTCGTCTTTCTCACGAACCGATCTCTTTGGAAACCGGCAGGAGACATTCCTCATAAGGAATGTTTTTAGACAAAGAGTCCTTGAGAAATTACTCCCTAGAACAGAGCAGGACTAAATATCGGATTTTCGTAAAGCTCACCAACCGATCTCGTCCAAATGAGAATTATAGCATCCTAATCGCTCTTGAAGAAGTATTCCTTGAGAAATTGACACTAGCACAGCTCAGGAAGGATTTTCACATTTT